>NC_081539.1:30238191-30288191 GCF_030273125.1 Centropristis striata | reverse complement strand
CCCCACTCAGATTGTTAAATATATTCTCAATATATGATTTGATGATTATTATTGATGCATTTATATAAGCAGCATTTTATTTTCTCAAGGTAGGGCTCATTTTAACTATTTAATATGCTTTTATGAGGTCTAATTTAGAAAATGTCACTTTAAACTTTAAGCCGATCATGTTTTTCATGTTAAATCCCGATCTGAAAAGTAACTAAAGCTGCTGGCTAAATGTAATGGAGTAAAAAGTACAACATTTGCCTCTAAATGTAGTGGAGTAGAAGTATAAAGTTACATAAAATGGAAATACTCAAGTAAAGTACAAGTACCTCAAAATTTTACTTAAGTACAGTACTTGAGTAAATGTACTTAGTTACATTCCACCACTGAGTAAAAGTACTAATACCACACTGTGAAATTACTCCACTACAAGTAAAAGTCCTGCATTCAAAACTTACTGAAGTAAAAGTACAAAAGTATCAGCATCAAAATGTACTTAAAGTATCAAAAGTAAAAGTACTCGTTATGCAGCACGCCCCCACTCATTGTAATGTATTATCTAATATATTATTAGATTATTTGTATTGATGCATTTATGCAAGTAGTGCTTTAATTTTTTTTTTTTTTTTAAATGGGGCTGATTTTAACCACTTAATATACTGTTGTGAGGTTTAACTTAAAAAAAATGTCTCATGACTTTAAATTTTTTACGTTTTTATGTTAAATTTCGACCTGAAAAGTAACTAAAGCTGTCAGCTAAATGTAGTGGAGTAAAAAGTACAATATTTGCCTAAAAATGTAGTGGAGTAGAAGAATAAAGTCACATAAAATAGAAATACTCAAGTAATGTAAAAGTACCTCAAAATTGCACTTAAGTACAGTACTTGAGTAAATGTACTTAGTTACTTTCCACCACTGGTTTTTTAGCCTGCTAGCGACTAGTCTTCATACATGCTAATGCTGTATGGCAGCGTTTCCCAAACTTTTTTAGCCGTGCACCCTCTTCTATGTCCCAACTGGGTTGACCCCCCCCCCCAATCCCCCACACCTTCAAAAAAAACAAAATGCAATAAGAGTTTTTAAAGCCATATTAAAGGTGGAGGATGATGACAGGCTCAGGATCAGAGGCAGAAAGCAGATCAGTTGGGAAAATGTTATAATATTTTGAGCTGCGTTGAACAAAAATTGCAGCAAATTTAAATGAGCGTGGAGTGAACACAACCCGTCATCATAACACAGGCTGGATAAATGATACAAGAACAAGAAGATAACTTCTTCTACGCTTCATTATAAGATCAAAAACAACCAAAAATAGATGTAAAAATGACCAAAGATGACACAATATTATCAAAATAGACACAAATTGACCAAAAATACATGTAAAAATTACCAAACAACCAAAAAATAGATGCAAAAATGAACAAAGATGACACAATATTATCAAAATAGACACAAATTGACCAAAAATACATGTAAAAATGACCAAACAACCAAAAAATAGATGCAAAAATGACCAAAGATGACACAATATTATCAAAATAGACACAAATTGACCAAAAATACATGTAAAAATTACCAAACAACCAAAAAATAGATGCAAAAATGACCAAAGATGACACAATATTATCAAAATAGACACAAATTGACCAAAAATACATGTAAAAATTACCAAACAACCAAAAAATAGATGCAAAAATGACCAAAGATGACACAATATTATCAAAATAGACACAAATTGACCAAAAATACATGTAAAAATTACCAAACAACCAAAAAATAGATGCAAAAATGACCAAAGATGACACAATATTATCAAAATAGACACAAATTGACCAAAAATACATGTAAAAATTACCAAACAACCAAAAAATAGATGCAAAAATGACCAAAGATGACACAATATTATCAAAATAGACACAAATTGACCAAAAATACATGTAAAAATTACCAAACAACCAAAAAATAGATGCAAAAATGACCAAAGATGACACAATATTATCAAAATAGACACAAATTGACCAAAAATACATGTAAAAATTACCAAACAACCAAAAAATAGATGCAAAAATGAACAATAAATGACACAAAATTGAATAGCCTGTATTTATTAATTAATTAATAACACGTCTTTATTGTGTGGGGGGAAAAAAATGTAATTGTGTCATTATCAGACCGCCATTACATTTTTCATCTCGTGCACCCCCTAGCAGCAGCTCACGCACCCCCAGGGGTCCACGCACCACACTTTGGGAATCCCTGCTGTATGGTAATTTAAGCCCAAATACTTCAATAATAATGTTCCTATTAGCCACAGCCGTAACTTGTCTGTATAGTAAATATCAAATGCTAGCATGCTAACATGCTACACCAAGATGGTAAACCGAAACAACAACAAAAAAACACATATTATCCCTGATTAACATCAACATGCATGTGTTAGCATTTAGCTTAAAGCACCAGTTTGCCTAAGTACAGCACATAGACCAGACCTGGGCAATGGGCGGCCCGCGGGCCACATCCGGCCCGTTGGCTGTCCTTGTCCGGCCCGCATGAGGTTACCCAGAAATTAGAAATCAATACAACCGCAGTGCTTTTATTTTGAAGGCGATTTACGTATCAGTTACCCGAGTTACCTTGTCAAAAACACATATTAAACACCTAAAAAGTTAATAAATTAAAAATTAACAAGTTAATAAATTCCTTGGTCACCTTGTGAATCCACCTTAAGAGCTACGAGGTGGGAAACAATAACAAACATTAGCATTAGCACTTGAGCTAACAAGCACTTTTACTATAGTTAAGACAACAAATATAGCCACTAATATATATGAAAGAATAAAATAAACTTTAATTTGAATTACTACGCACTCGTTATTATTTACCGTTCTTTTTCATTTAACCGTTCCACCTGTTACTTCCTGTCACTACCTTTCAAAATTAAAGCACCCGTTTCACACTGGACGGCACCTTTTCAAAATAAAAGCATCACAACATTGTAAAACGCCTAGAAAATGTACATCAATAGCAGCTCAAAACCAGATAATTTACTGTATTTCATAAAGCGGTTAAATTAATACTGAGCAGAATTTAGTTCCAAGTTTTGGTCCGGCCCCCGTAACCTTTGTGGTATTGGTCATGTGGCCCCTTGGGGAAATTAATTGCCCCCCAATTGTCAGAAAAGTGAAGACAATGCAGAACATCTAGACATGCATAGACATCTATGAGAAAATGACCTATTGCTCACACAATTTATTACCTGAAGGCAGAGGTAGGCAACCTGCGGCTCTTTGGTGTCTCTCCAGTGGCTTCCTGTTGCTTTGACAAAAAAATCATATGGAAATAAATTTTGTTTACATTTTAATTACCATTTGTCATGGTTGTCAAGTTATTCTTACATTCTCCAATTGTAAAAAATATGTAGTCTATAGACAGAAATAAGAGAAAATTTAATTCAACTTAAATCATAGCCTATGCACATCTAGTTCTTCACCCTATCCTCTAGAATTTTTACGAAATCTAGTGCTATAGATTTCAAATCCAAAAAAGGAAGAGTCTTAGAGAAAAACAGACAGATTTGTTTCCCTTCACAGCCAGTGCTTCTAGCCTAGCGATATGCTTGATCTGTAGCGAGAAATTGCAAATTGCTTTCATTATAAGGCTCAAAGATGCGGCTCCAGATGGATTTTTCTTTTCAAAGTTAATTTTAACATTTTGGTTGTCTAAAATTGTCTTTTGTTCATTTTTTCTAGCAAATACATTTTGTTTAAGCGACTAGCCAAAATTAGAATCCCAATCAATATCACTGTTAACGTTAGCAGGCTTGTGCTAGCGTTAGCTGCTAGCTTAGCCTCGTCCTCTCCAGCTCCACATTCCCATTCAAATACGGTCACTTAGTGGCTTCAAAAATCCAAACTGCCAAGCTTAAGTTTCAAAGGATAGTCCACTAAACCAGCTATTCTCAACCTTGGGGTCGGGACCCCAATTGGGGTCGGGACCCCAATTGGGGTCGCGAGATGATTTCTGGGGGTCGCCAAATCATTTTGGAAGTCAGCTCTGTCTCCACTGTGTTAAAGTATTCATGTGTTAATGTGTTTTAGTCTTTTTGGTCACTTAATGTCTTTTTTTTTGTCATTTTGTGTGTTTTTTGTCATTTTTTGTCTTTTTTTGATCATTTTGTGGTAAAGTTGTTTCTTTTTTGCTTATTGTGTCTCTTCTTTAATTATTGTGTGGTCAATTTGTGTCTTTTTTGGTCATTTTGTTTCCTGTTTTTGGTAATTTTGTATCTTTTTTGGTTCATTTTGTGTCTTTTTGGTCATTTTGTTTCTTTTTTGGTTCATTTTGTTTCCCTTTTTTGGTCATTTTGTGTCTTTTTTGATCATTTTGTGGTCAATTTGTGTCTTTTTTGGTCATTTTGTTTCCTTTTTTTGGTAATTTTGTGTCTTCTTTTAGTCATTTTGTGTCTTTTCGGTAATTTTGTTTCTTTTTTGGGTCATTTTGTGTCTTTTTTTGGGTCATTTTGTGGCTTTTTTTATCTTTTTGTGGTCAATTTGTGTCTTTTTTGGTCATTTTGTTTCTTTTTTGGGCGATCTGAACTGTGCGTGTGAGATTGTGTTCAGTGAGCGGGGGTCACGGACAACATGCATGTTAAATTGGGGGTCGCGACTCAAAAAGGTTGAGAACTACTGCACTAAACAATGAGCTTGTCACCAACATCACGGTGACCGATACGTCCACTTCTTCCATAGTGTCTAAACCCTCATAGAGCCGTTAAATAGATGCTTGTCCTATAATTGTCTTGGCACCTGTTCAATGCAAACAGGAACAAATTTACAGTCACATTCACCCATGTGACCACTTCTGGTACACTGTATCCGGATGTGCTAAATCTAGATTATACATATGTAGATCTAGCTCAGAGGGACCACAGTACAAACTGCCAGGATGCAGCTCAAAACAACCTCAATAGACCACCTAGATTAAATTTCACTTCTCCATTCTAATTTGCATGTATCTGTGAGAAACTGTGACCACTACTTGAAAGAAAAAGAAACTATTTAACTCAGCCACACATCGCTTGTAAAGACTATTGTGGTATGTATTTCGTAATTCACTTCAAATGTGGACGTCATAACCACAGCTGGACCGATCAGCTGCATAAATGGCTGTTTGGCAAGTTTGCTGAGCTACACTACCGGTCAAAAGTTTTAGAACGCCCCAATTTTTCCAGTTTTTTATTGAAATGGGTACAAAGGTAAGAGGTGAACTGCCAGAGGTAAATAAAAAAAGGTAAGCTTAACCAAAACTGGAAAATAATGTACATTTCAGAATTATACAAGTAGGCCTTTTTCAGGGAACAAGAAATGGGTTAACAACTTAACTCTATGGAGTCTTGGGCTATTTTGTCCATTTTTGAATTCTTTTCATGTCTTTGTAAGTCATTTTGTGTCTTTTTTTGGTCATTTTGTGTCTTTTTTTAGTCATTTTGTGTCTTTTGGTGTCTTTTTTGTCATTTTGTGTCTTTTTTTGGTCATTTTGTGTCTTTTTTTAGTCCTTTAGTCCAACATAAAATGTGATTTTGACTTTATTTTTATTGTATTTTATTGTATTTTTATATTTTATTGCTTGAAGTATGCCTAGGTTGTTCTTATTTTATTGTGTTGTTATTGTCTCTGTGTGTAATGCTGCTGCTACACTGTAATTTCCCAGCTTGGGATAAATAAAGTCTATCTATCTATCTATCTATCTATCTATCTATCTATCTATCTATCTATCTATCTATCTATCTATCTATCTATCTATCTATCTATCTATCTATCTATCTATCTATCTATCTATCTATCTATCTATCTATCTATCTACACTGTAAAAAATAATCTGTTAAATTTACGGTAAATTACTGGCAGCTGTGGTTGCCAGAACTTCACCATAAAAATACAGTGAGTGGGTTTTCTACCGTAAATTTAAATGTAAATATCATTTAGACTGAATAATCCTGTTATTTTTAGGGTAATTGTGACATCATGGTATTTATCCATTAACTTTACAGGAAAATGTTATATTTTTACAGCAAAACTGTGTGTTTCCTACAGTTTATGACAGTAAAAGTAAAAGTTTTGTGCTATTGTTTGATTTACGGTAATAAAAAGTGTCTACCACGGTGATGCACAATTTTTAATTTTACTCCCTATTTCTGATGCAATTTGACATTGTTTTACTGTAATTTATACAAACATTTTTTTACAGTGTATCTATCTATCTATCTATCTATCTATCTATCTTGAATGCCCTCTAGCCTTTTTTAATATATACTTGTCTCCTAACTTCTGACCTAATGTAGCTGAGTAATCAGATAAAATTCCTCTTGGTCAACAATCTGTGACCAGGGGCAAAGTGCCTTCCGCAAAATGATCATTTCTTGACGACAAGTGTTTCACAATCTGATGTGACTCTTCAGCAGCAGCACTTCTGAACAGCAGCAGCACTTTATCATCCCTCCCTTTATCTAATACACTCTAACAGTTTTATTTTATATCCCCTGCTGCAAGGTTATAATAGTTTTGGATTTTTCATTAGTTTTAGTTTTAATTTTGTTGTGAATTTTTGTTTTCAAATTCAGTTAGTTTTAGTTAGATTTAAGAGTGAGTTTTCTAGTTTTAGTTTATTTTTTATTTTTTGAAAATGCTTAGTTTTAGTTTAGTTTTTATTAGTTTTAGTGTTCGTTTTAGTTTTTAGTAATGGGTACGTGGCTTCATTTCCTTTGGTTTATCATCTCAGCCCCAATAAGGTTATTAACTGTTTTGAATTTTGGTTCTAGTGTAAACATCCCAGTCTCAGTAAACATATTCACCATGTGTTGCATGTTCAAATAGAAACACTGAATTATGAATGAAAAAAGTTGACAAAAACGAAAACTAAGGACATTTCCACAATAATTTTAGTTAGTTTTAGTTAGTTTTGTAACCACAAAATACAGTTTCAGTTAGTTATCGTTTTATACAAAACTCTAGTTTTTATTTTTATTTCAGCTAACAAAAATGTTTTTTCAATTCTAGTTTTCGTTATTTTGTAGTTTTCATTAACTATAATAACCTTGCCCTGCTGTTAATTTCCTGATAGAAACTGAAAACCTTAATTTGCATACCTAAGCAGCAATATATTTGCTGTTTCTTTGGCTTCAAAGTAGACTCACACTGGTTTGAAGTTGCCAATCAAAAAGAATCCAGAGGTGCGTAACAGGTCACTGTTCACACTATTTATTAATAACTAGCTGATAAATAAATGGTGGTTAAAGATACTCAAACCACAAACCATTCAAGTCGAAATCCTGTTTCTTTATCTGTAGTCGACTTCTGCCCTGAGCTGAACTCATTTCCTTCTTGCTCTTGCAGATGAACACCAAAAAGAAATTTGTTTGTGTCTCTAATGTCTTTATGTCATAAAAGATATGTAAAAATGATGGTGTTTCTGGGCTGTGACGCGGCTTCACAACGGTTTCTCTTTTTATGTTCCAACCACCATGACCCTGAGCATCACCACAGCGGTATTCTGGTTACTTTCTGGTTAGGCCTCCGGCTCTGTGCTCTGCTACACACTGATCTACCAGCCGGCACATTCCTGAGCAACAACACATGCACACGGTAACGTGGTTGATGCATTTAGATAAAGAACGGTAGAGAAATGCATCTAAGTTCCCCTCGGTGCTGCACAGAGCTGATCTGATGCTGCCTTGTGTTTGATCATGTGATGTTTATGCTGATATCTGTACATTTTTATCACCACAGATCTGCCAGGTGCACAGCCGTGCAGATTAACAAGTATCAATATAATCAATATATGCGTGCGGACCAACTCCTCGTGAGTTCTGACGCACTGGAATTTCATGTCTATGTTGCATTTGTATCTCCCTGATTGGAAGGAAACTTAAAAGCCCTCCTCTCCTCTCTGAGATACAGAACTGGGCAGTTGCTGCACATCTTAGCAAAACAGGAAATTTCATGTTTCCTCTGCTGCTTATAGCAACAGCTTGCATCACACTACTTCTGCATATGTACACACACACACACACACACACACACACACACACCCACACACACCAAGTCCTGAAGCCACATTTTTACATCAGGTATCTGGATCAGTTTCTGGTGTTGAACCGCACTGTTAAAGTTAATACCCCATTTGCTAACAAATCATAGAATTGTTCTTTCATTATAAAAGACAGTCTCACAGTCATATGAGTTTATTTACATCATACATTCAGTTACATTTCTCAAAAATATATTTTACAAATATGGTTTTGCTTTGGGTTTATAAAGTATCAGTAAGATGTAGGCTTCAAACAATTCTTTTTGATCGACTTTTGTAGCATTTTCGGCTTGAAGGTGAGCAGAACAATAATCGAAATCCCCACAAAAGACAGACAGATTGGTACAAAAAGCAGAATATACCAGAATATAGATTCCCCACGTGTGTCTAAGCACAGAAAGGACTGGGAGTGCTCCACTCTGTGGCTCACTTGGAACACATCCTCACATTCAATGTCTGATTGTCCCACCATATTGATTGTCTTTGTTGTTTCAAATGTCCTGAACCACTCCGTTTGGCAGCAGTCGAACGGGTTTCCTGTGAGGAAAACAGTGTGCAGTTTGGGGGCTAATGCATTAGCATGACCTGAGGGGATAGTGGACAACCTGTTGTCCCTCAAATCCAGCACTTTCAGGTCCAGATTTAGAAGTGAAGAGGGAATCTGCACAAGAGAGTTCCTTGAAATGTTTAAAGACTTTAGACTTTGGAAATGGGACAAGTCCACATCTTCTATGTGAGTGTTTGCTAAACCTAGATGCTGTAATGTTCTGCTGAGACTTTGTATTGATTGTTGGACAACGAGTCCAGGATTGTCAGACAGTTCCAAATGCGTTAGAAACAACCCAGCAAAAGCAGATGATGGTATTGTTTTTAGGTTGCAGCCCTGAAGGTAAAGCTGCCGCAGGGATGCAATGTTTTCCCATTCTGCACACGCTGAGCTATTGTCTGTTCTGCTCTCAGCTTCCTCAGGAAGGCATATGTCAATGCTGTTATAACTGAGATCCACTGACCTGAGGCTTGGCAATGAGGAAAATAATGCTGAGGGTAACTCCTCAATATTGTTCAGGCTCAGGTTAAGGTATGTCAGATTGCCGAGAGTATGTAGCGTAGCTCCATCCGCTACGATCTGGTTCAACCTGTTGTTGCTAACGTCCAACTCATACAAGCTGCCAGAGAACTGTTCGGACGTTAGATTCAAGGTTTCTAGACAGTTTGTGCACATTCGAAGTCTAGACAGAGTCTGCATTTTCTGGATGAATCCTTGAGGAAAATACTCCACCTGGTTTACTCTCAGATCCAGAATCTCCAGAGAGGAGACGTCACCGTGGAGATCCTCGTCCCAGAGCTGAGCCGTCACGTTGCCCGTGTACTTCTTCAAATTGTAGAACTCGACGGTCTTGGTCGAGTTCGGTTGTGTGTTTTTGTCTGCCAAGTGTTCATAAAACCTAATGTTGTTGTGGTCCAGGTAAAGGTTCCTCACATGGCTGTGGCTCGGCAGGAAAGGAAAGAAGAGCAGTCTGTTGTCCGATAGATCAAGAGTCTCCAGCAGGAAAGTGTCGTTCAGATCTTGTCTGGAGATGAACCACTCGATGAAGTTGTGGCTCACATTGAGGACCATCAGCTGGGTCATGTGGAAGTCTGTCAGGCAAGGCAGGTAGTTGAAGGCCAAGTTGAGTCTCTGGAGCTTGGGATTGCCGTCGAAGGCGCCATCGAGCTCGTACATTACGTTTCTCTGCAGGTCGAGTTCTTTGAGTTGGTAAAGATCTCTGAACGAGGTCTCATCCAGTCTCTGCAGGAGGTTTCCGGACAGATTGAGGTACTCCAGGGACGTCAGGTTTTGGAGAAGAGTGGCTGTCATTTCATCATCGAGCTCATTCTGAGAGAGATCCAGAGCTCGGAGCCGGGGCAGAGTCCTTAATGCGTGGCTGGTTTCATGGTAGCCAATATGAAGTTTGTTATTTGCTAAATTGAGGTTTTGTAACAATTTCGTGCCTTGAAAAGTGTTTGTTTCTAATTTCTCCAAGCTGTTCCGAGCCAGGCTGAGGCTGATTAATGAGGGGTAGCGGAGCAGAGAGGCGTCCTGTAGTGTTTTAATGTGGTTGTAGTTGAGCTGAAGCTCCTCCAGGTTCTCTGGAAGTCCTGCAGGAACAGACGAGAGGTTGCCATCGTTGCAGAGAGCTCCTCTTTGTATCTGCAGAGAAAATAAAAGCATTCACCTTTTAGTTTGTGCACTGTAAAAAAAAAAATCTGTTTAATTTACGGTAAAATACCGGCAGCTGTGGTTGCCAGAACTTCACCGTAAGAAATACAGTGAGCGTATGTAAATGTAAATATCAGCAAAAAAACTGTAATTTATACAGAATAATCCCATTACTTTCAGGATAATTGTGTCATCATGGTATTTCTCCATTCATTTTACATAAAAATTTATATTTTTACAGCACAACTGTGTGTTTTCTACAGTTTATGACAGTAGAATTTAAAGTTTTATGCTTTTATGTGATGTACAATGTTCAATTTTACGACCTATTTCTGATGCAATTTGACAGTGTTTTACTGTAATTTCTACAAACATTTTTTACAGTGTGTGTTTGTGTGTTGTATGTCTCTGTGGGAAATTTTTTTTGTGGTTTTTAGAAATCGAAACGAGTGTGAGAGCTGAAGGTCGTTCATCAAATTTGTTCTTTTATACACTTATACAGTTAAATCGCTTCATTTAACAGCCCCACTTGCATTTTTCCCTCATTGGTTTTCAGTGGTGGAAAGTAACTAAGTACATTTACTCAAGTACTGTACTTAAGTACAGTTTTGAGGAACTTGTACTTTACTTAAGTATTTCCATTTTATGTTACTTTTTCCTTCTACTTCATTTCATTTTTAGGCAACTATTGTACTTTTTTCTCCACTACATTTAGCTGCCAGCTTTAGTTACTTTAGTTACTTTTCAGGTCGAGATTTAACATAAAACATAATAGATTTAAAATTTGTACTAATTAAACCACACAAAAGTATATTAAGTAGTTAAAATGAGCCCTATGTTAACAACAGTAAATTCAAAGCTAACATAAATGCATCAAAAATAATAATACAATAATATATTTGGACAATCTGAGTGAGTCCATTATGCATTGCGAATACTTTTACTTTTGATACTTTAAGTACATTTTGATGCTGATACTTTTGTACTTTTACTTAAGTAAGTTTTGAATGCAGGACTTTTACTTGTAGTGGAGTAATTTCACAGTGTGGTGTTAGTACTTTTACTTGAGTAAGAGATCTGAATACTTCTTCCACCACTGTTGGTTTTTAATTTAACGTTAATGAAACATGTTTTTGATACTAAAGTACATTTATTTTAGACATGACAGCTGAACACATTCTAAATGTTGTGTCCTCTCTGGGATTGACTCATTTGCTAATTTTAGCAAGCTAACCTGCTATTTCCTGCTAAACGACAAAATTAATTCAAGCTTTTTAGCAAGGTGATGAATTTACACTCAAAAAAAGCAAACTGGGTGTCTGTTACCTTCTCCTTAGTCTAACATGTAGCTTCTACTAAATAAAATGATATTTTGTGGTTGAACAGTTTTAAAACATGTAGTTTTAGCATAAAATGCAACACTTTAAAATTTACTAGAATACTTTATGTTAAAACAACCTAATTAAATTGCTGAATATAATACTCTTTAAAAATTATTTATTTTCTGAATAATTACTATTATGTTCATTTTCATATGATAAAGGTAATCTTTTAGGCTAAACCACTTCGACCTAACTTTGTTTTGTTGGCTCAGCACAATTAATTCCTGTACTTCACTATTTTAAAAAGTAGTTGTAACTACCCTATTAAATAAAGTAACTCTTAATAATGTCATACACGTTTAAATGGCCCAAGAAAATTATGTTAGTATGTTACAATTACCCTATTAACCTATTAACAAAATTGTTTCTCGCTAAATTAAAGCATTTTATTTAGGTGGAAATTAATTCCATAATTTTATTTCGTTCTGGGAACAAGTTATTTTTTTGAGTGTGTGTATGTTTTTTTCTCACTTCATAGTTCTTTAATTAATTTAGTATTTAGAATTAGTTTCGCATAGGCACCGCTCTTTAATTCAGCATTGCTTCCAATGAATTGTACACCTCATACATTAATTGTACATATTATTATTAGTATTGGTATTAATAGTAATAGTAATAGTCGTGGTTGTTGTAGTAACTGTCACAGATACAATTTATCTAAAATTGTACAGTCCTAATAAACCAGTTAATATAAAGTGCCACTTTTCAGATGTGTTTTTTTTTATTATATCAACCACAAACAATGTACAGTAGAGATCTCTCACCTTCTTCTTACGGTAATTATTTTGACCACTTTCCACTATGGCGTACTTTAAAAGGCGGTTTATAAGTTGTAACAACTGTTTAGGAACTAAACTAAACTAAAACTATATCAGTAATAAATCATTAAGATGTGGTGGTTGTCAGGCTGTGAAAACTTTTTCGCTTGTTCCTTTATTTATCAGAAAGACTGTCGACTTCCCTCAACCAGTTCTGAGAAAAAGCTACCAAGCCTCCAGATTATTAACTTATTAACTTTTTTTAAAAAATGCAAAAGTCATGGTTTGTTAGGAAGTAAGTGAGTCATTGACAGGACATGAAATTCACTGTTATAAATGTGACTTGTGGTAAATGGTAGATAATCCTGATAGTATACACAGTATACACTGTAAAAAATAATCTGTTTAATTTACGGAAAAATACTGGCAGATGTGGTTGCCAGAACCTCACTGTAAAAATTACAGTGAGTGGGTTTTCTATTCTAAATTTAAATGTAAATATCAGCAAAAAATGTCATTTAGACTGAATAATCCTGTTATTTTTTAGGGTTATTGTGTCATTCATTCACACATCATGGTATTTCTCCATAAATTTTGCATGAAAATGTTTTGTGCTATTCTTTGATTTACGGTAATTAAAAAATGTCTAATACGGTGATATACAATTTTTCATTTTACGCCCTATTTCTGATGTATTTGACAGTGTTTTACTGTTATTTCTACAAAAAATTTTTACAGTGTAGCTTATTAGAAACCGGATGGACAGAGGACAACCAACCTTCATGGATTACTTCTTCTACTACTGAATTTACTCACTTTGCCTCTCTGATTTGTCATTTGCCGCAGCGTGTTCATATGAACACGTCACCTCAGTTTTCATGTTTACAGAACATCGGATTTACACTGAATGCAGCATAAGATTTATTTATTTATGTTTGTGTGTTTTTACATTAACTAAAGCTGCAACATTAAGTCAATTAATCACGTATTCAACCAACAGAAAAATAATCTGCAACAACTTTAATGATCATTTAATTGTTTAAATCATTATTCCAGTCAAAAAAAAAAAAATCTATATTTTCCTAATTCTCAAATGTGAGGAAAGGCTGCTTTCTTTGGTCTTTGGTTTTATTTTTTGGAAATATTGGTTGGACAAAACAAGACATCTGATTAATTCACTTTAGGCTGTAAAATACTGTAATAGGCTGCTTTTTTTTTTTACTGTTTTCTATTTTTTTTGTAGACCAAACAGCTAATTCATAAACGAATCTACAGATCAGTAACAAACATACGTTGTGAGTGTTGTAATGACGACATGGAAAAGCAAAAAAGCCTGTCTTTTATCAAAGTTGTGCATCTTTTACATGAGTTTGTCTCCTAGTCTGAACTTTTGACACTACCGGTCAAAAGTTTTAGAACAGCCCAATTTTTCCAGTTTTTTATTGAAATTCAAGCAGTTCAAGTCAAATGAACAGCTTGAAAGGGTCCAAAGGTAAGTGGTGAACTGCCAGAGGTAAATAAAAAAAGGTAAGCTTAACCAAAACTGGAAAATAATGTACATTTCAGAATTATACAAGTAGGCCTTTTTCAGGGAACAAGAAATGGGTTAACAACTTAACTCTATGGAGTCTTGGACTATTTTGTCCATTTTTGAATTCTTTTCATGTCTATGTAAGTCATTTTGTGTCTTTCTTGGTCTTTTTTGTCATTTTGTGTCTTTTTTTGGTCATTTTGTGTCTTTATGTGTCTTTTTTGTCATTTTGTGTCTTTTTTGTCATTTTGTGTCTTTTTTTAGTCCTTTAGTCCAACATAAAATGTGATTTTGAATCTTTTTTTTACTTTCAAAACACTATCATGCTCAATAAAGAATTTTAAATGTTGCAAATGTGCATTAATTTCAGAGTACACTGAGACATTAAACTGCATTATTTTCAATTAAATTCTGGAAAAGTTGGTGTGTTCTAAAACTTTTGACCAGTAGTGTATATTAACACTCAAAGTGCAATGTTTTCCTGTAAAAAAAACATATGAATGATTTGGCCGTATGTTCCAAATGGCCTCAGTTTATTACAAGATGTGACTTCTTTTTTTTTTAAGCAGAACTAAATAACAGAGAGACATCTTACCAGCTGACATTGGCTGACACTGGCATGTGGATGACTTGAGACCAGGATCCTCCACATGGGGACCAGGCAGAGCAGGATGGGAGTGAGCCCGTGGACTGGCATTTTAACATCCTCACTGTTGGCAGGGTGATAGAGGCTTTGTTAGTCTACACTGTAACAAACTGCTGTAAGAAAACAGCCAAATTGTGACAGTAACATGCTGTTTTCCATTAAAACAGCAAAAAATACAGCAAAAAATACCATTAAAAAGGTATTATACTGTAGAAAACAATTCATTCTGGGCAATATTTGAACCTGGTCTCACAGGAATCCGTGAAATAGCCACGGATTTGCTTAACTCAAAATCCGTGGAATAGCCACAGAATCACTCAAATTTCCGTGAAACTGACACGGATTTCGCTACAATGCAAGTTAATGACGGTCGTATCCCGTGGCTATTCCATGTTATATTTGTTCCTATTGGTTTGTTCCAAGTCACGTGACTTTCAAGGTCCCAGCGGTCAGAACAAAAAACATGGCGGACAGTTCTCTCATTTTTAGTGAAAAAAAATCAATATTTTGACTTAGTTTCTGCATAAAAATGGATTTTGATCACATTTCTAGCAAGAAATATATGTTTTATTTTCTAAATACTCAGTGAATGTACATAATCACTTTGTATGTTGGAATAGCCACGGGATATGACTGTCATTAACTTGCATTGTAGCCAAATCCGTGTCAGTTTCACGGATTCCTGTGAGACCATGTTGCAATATTTGTAGGTAACTTGTCGTTTCCCATAAAATATAAGTCTCTTCTTGTCCACATTTTAATGGCTGTATTTTACTCACTAACTCATTCAGTATATGGTTTATTAAAATGACTAAGGTGACAGTGAAGACAGCGCTTAATTCATAGTAATTGGCTTTCAGACAGTAATAGGCTCTATTTACAAAAAATGACTGCATTGTATACTGCAACAATATTGCATCTAGCTTCAGCACTATACTGTGTTTTAGTCTACTGTAAAAATCAATGAAATTCAGTATGTGGTTTTATCACAGTAACATACTGTAAAGTAAATAACAGTAGAGGAACTGTAATATTAATACTGGAAACCCTGCTGCCAGTATTTTACTGTTAATTTACAAGACAATTGTTTACAGTGTACCTCTTCATCAATTTAAAAACACAGTCAGTGTGATTATGAGCAGGTTGAAATAAGCACCATGTCTTAAAATGCAAATATGTGCTCCAGGCATAAAACTGGGAAATGAATAAAAAGATAATCAGACTGGGGAGAGCTTGAAGTGTTGCAGCAGTGAGGAGGTCAGATACAATTCTCGGCTTCAATTGCCTTCTCATTGCAAAAACTTTCAAACTGTCAAGATTTTCACTCAACTTTTTAAATTGACGATTTAGTCATAACTAAAACCTCTCCATGTACTAAAGGGACAGTTCACCCCCAAATTATTTTTTTCCCTTTCACCTCTAGTTCTATTTATAAATTGTGGTGTGAGTTGCAAGGTGTTGTAGTTTTGACCATAGAGTTGCTGGGTTATTTATATCCACAACACTATGAATGCGCTTCATTTTATGTTGTGTCTGGTTGACCTTTCACAATAAAATAATTTTGAGTTAAATAGTTTGATGTAAATGACATCAAATCATATTTTTTGCTGAAAACAGCAGCTGGACATTTTGGTAAAATTCCCTTATTTCAGTTTTTACCGCTGTGTGACGCATACTGAAGGCCTTGTGTTCCCTTTTGACCACCACACATTTATGTCTTTGTGTTTTAATGGACTCATGAAGTTTGCTGTTGTGGGGGTTGTTATTCATTTTTGTTCTCACCTTTTTTGTTTTCTATAATGGCATTTTATTATCTTATCTTCACTAATTTGCATGGCTGAGAGTAACTATAATGCTGTGTACAACAGTGGCCAGAACACTACTACATGCCTAAACTATATAATGTGTTCCGGGGGAGTCGGCCGCAGAAAAAAAGACATTTATTTGTGTTTTTCTGACTCGGAGACAGCCAGTTTGTAAGAAAACCACCCAACATTTAATACAGATATAGTATAAACCAAATCTATACATGACAAAATGTCAATATATACGTTTATTTATCCAGATAATGATAAATGTGATTTTTTTATTTAACAATGAGAAACATAAACTGCAACTTAAATCTGCATGAATAAATTGACATGGCATTGTGCCATTAGTTTCTTCAAACCTGAGAGTTTTAATACTCAAAAGACATTACTCGAATGCAATATCAAGCCACTAAATAACTTTGATAAAGACTCATTATGCAACACTGATAAACATATTGGAAACTGTTGGAAGCTGTGCAAAGACTCTTTATGACAAGATGTCTTGCTCAAATACACAAATCTGCATTAATAAATTGACATGGCATTGTGCCATTTGTTTCTTCAACTCTGAGAGTTTTTATTACTCGAATGCAATATCAAGCGACTAAATAACTTTGATAAAGACTCATTATGCAACACTGATAAACATATTGGAAGCTGTACAAAGACTCTTTATGACAAGATGTCTTGCTCAAAACACGAAAGACAAAATATGTTTAAATTCAGCCTTCTTATTTTAATATAAAGCATGCAATCGTCTGCATACTGCAGGATTATAGTGCTAGTATTTACTTACACTGGTGGTTAGGTGAGGATTTCCCAAGCCACTGACGGTTGATCCTCTGACCATATCGCTGGTTGATTCTCTGCTGCAGAGCGTGCTCTCGTGTGTGAGGTTCAGCTGCCTTCCCCTGCTCTCACTGAACAACTGATGCCTCTTCTTACTATTCGCGGAAGCAGGCAAGCAACGGAAACCAAAGTCACATGGACAAGCTGCAATCAGAAAGAGGTTCTCAAGCCCAGGGCCACAGGAAGGCGAGTGCAGGCTCAACAGCTCTAAACCAGCACAGCATAAGTTTCTTATGTGTTTTTTTTTCTCCCTGTCACACAAACACCACTACAGTAATGATGCTGTGCAGGCAACTAAGGTTGGTAGCACAACTGCAAACCACAAAAACCTAACGAGAACACACCCTTCACACTCTCTGATCAGCCAACCTACTAGAGAGGAAACCACTCAACGCACACACCCTTCCTGCCTGATATTCGGCCTGTAGCTGCAACAGCCATCTCAAAAAACACACACACGTACACTTATGTTTGTGAATACAAAGTGAAGGGGCACAATGCCAGATACCAAAGATCATTGATGGATAATGCACTTCTCAACACACACCACATCACCCCAAAATACTCTAAATGAGTAATGGAGAAGTTCTCACATGCTTTTTTACTTTCAATACTCATATATGTTTGCAACGTGGCTACTTTAAGCAACTAGATACCTTCCCTGAACCGTTCATGTCTTTGATTCTCTTTCTTGATGTTCAGTTAAACACACTTTTTTTTATCTTCTTTTGTTCTTTTTTTGTTAACACCACTTGTTAACTTGTTTCTCCTTAGTAGCCACCCATGGGGGAGAGAATAGGGAATTAGGAATCAGGAAGTGATGGTGCCGTCTTTGGAGAGTTGATTTGTCAGAGATTCCTTCCTGTTTTCATACAGGACATCTCTGGCTCTCACTTCTGTTGTGAGTTTGGTTGGCAACAAAAATTTGCAATGCATGAGTGTTGAGGGGGGTTTATTCAGTTGTGTGACACTAAGATTATTGTGTATCAACCATACACACCAACCTCCGGGCCTGAAAAGAAAAGCCACTGCAGAAGTGCCTTAAAAATGCATTCTTTCAAATGACCAGCAGGGGGCGACTCCACTGGCTGCAAAAAGAAGTTGACAGTGCTTTACACTTGATGTAGACAGAGTATAAATAAGACAAAGTTCACTTCAGGAGAATGAGAGGTGGACCGGTCAAACAAACACAGGACTTTGATCCAGGAGACCGGTGTTCGTATCCCCGCTAAAACCCAAAAGTTAATATTGAACTGGACGCTGAGGGGTTAACAGCTCCTGCTCTGCTGATGCAGCTGGGAGAGACTGCTGCAGGAGGACTGGGCCGCTTGTAAGTGCTTTGGGAAGAAGAGTAGGAACAAGGCCCCGTTTACACGAGGACGCTCGCGGGTAAAAACGACAAAATATTTTATGGGAAGTGCCTTTCGTTTAGACGGTGACGGCGTTTTTGGGCTTAAAGACGCAAAAATCTGAAACCACCCTCCAAAGTGTAAAAGTGTAATCCTCTCCTCCGTAGCGTGTCGTCTACACTGACAAGACACAAAACTCTGATCTGATCTGCTCACGTCACGTATGTGTTTACGTCACATACATGCTCCAGTACAGGAAATAAACAAACGTGGGATTATTTCCATGGTGGGACCTTCAAGCTGCTCTGGCAGCTCTAATAAACTTACAGGAGTCTTTCCACCAAATGTCCAGGATATGTACAGATAGTATTAGTGAACAGAGAAGGATCTGGAATTACCTCCATCACATTCTGGATGCAGCGATTGGTGGGAGGAGCCAGACGGTTGTGAACGAGACCTGGGAGATCTAGTGATGGAGGAGAACTTTGTGGAAGGAGTAGCTGATGAAAATGTGTGGCGTGAAAACTTCTGCATGCCCAAAGATGCTCTTATGGCTTTAAGTGATGCCGCCTGGCTGCATACAATCACATTTCACACACTTTTGCGTCACCGTATGCAGCAGATTTCCTCCCGAAAACGCTCGTCTAAACGAGGAATAAAAAGTGAAGACGCGACGCCACTTTTGCGTCTTCTGTTCAGACCGTCCTCGTGGAAACGTAGCCCAAGTCTCCAATTAGTCGCTTTTTTGAAAAAGAGTCGCTAGGGGTCTAAAGTTGCTAAATATAGAGACAAAGTCGATATGTTGGCAACACTTCTTGCCGTGTCGGTCTGTGGTCACATTCAAACTCCGTTGGTTCGCCGCTACAAAAGTACCTGTATGGGAGCAGAGGCTGAGGGGAACTAACTAGTGGGCGGAGCCAAAACACTCTTTCCAAAAAGTACTCAGAAAGTACTCTATGGTAACACGCCTTATGTGAAAGTATGGGTTAAAGGTCTCAATACTACATACTCAATAAAGCCTGGACTTCACTGTAGGCCAGACCTGGGCATTGGGCGGCCCGCGGGCCACATCCGGCCCGTTGGCTGCCCTCGTCCGGCCCGCATGAGGTTACCCAGAAATGAGTTCAATACAACCGCAGTGCTTTTATTTTGAAGCTGGTTTACCTACCCACCTGCAAAGGCTCAACTCTTTACTGATAGTTCACAAGATTTATTTAAAATCGTAGCTCCATGAACATAAAAATAAGACATTCCTTGGTCACCGTGGGAATCCACCGTAAGAGCTAACAAACATTAGCATTAGCACTTGACCAAACAAGCACTTTTACTATAGTTAAGACAACAAATATAGCCACTAATATATATGACAGAAGAAAATAAGCTTGTGTCCTGTCAGTCAGCCACTATAGAAGCCTTTTGATACTTTATATCAACTTTATATGAATTACGACGCACTCGTTATTATTTACCGTTCGTTTTTAATTTTTACCGTTCTACCTGTTATATCCTGTCACTACCTTTCAAAATAAAAGCACCCGTTTCACACCTTTTCAAAATAAAAGCATCACAACATTGTATTCTTATCAGTAGCAGCTCAAAACCAGCTAATTTACTGTATTTTATAAAGCGATTAAATTCATATTAAGCAGAATTTAGTTCCGAGTTTTGGTCCGGCCCCCACAACCTTCGTGGTATTGGTCATGTGGCCCCTTGGGAAAATTAATTGCCCACCCCTGCTGTAGGCCCATTTGTCAATGTTTTCTTGTGTTTTCTTTCGTATTTGTGGTGGCTGTTGTTTAGGTTTACAGGGCTAACAGGTTTTTAAAAATATTGCTGCATTGGCTGTGTTGGACTAATCCATATATACTTATTTTCCTGGACCAGTCACAGTACACTTACATCACTCATGATTCATTGTGTGAATAGTGGGAGTACCTACTCTGATATAGGAGATAACTTTAAAAAAAAAAAAAAAGGTGTTAAAGAGCTATGATCTTCCTAGTTCGTATGTAGAATTAAAGGGGTTTTTTTCCATTGGAAAAGTTCCTGCGGTCTGAAAACAAATGAGTTTTGGTGAGAAACACTGACTGTAAAAAGAAACTTCGTCAACAACAAAATTCCATTGGGTACCTTTACATCTTAAAACACCAGCGAGGTCACTTTTAGAGAACTTCACACAGGCTAAATATGTTTCCAGTTGCAGCTCAGCATGCTCTGTCTCTTGTGTTATTCTTGTATTCTGAGCAGACAGATGGAAAGCAGCACTCAAACTGGACTTGTGGTGAAAACACGTGTGGGCACAAGTGTGAATTCTGGGCACTTTTATCTATGTTTAGGGACACATTATGATATCTTTCGGTATACAAATTCTATTTGTGAGAACTGAAAAGGTTATGTGGCAGTTGACGTGTTAAGTCCCATGGGCGACAGGGGGGATGTGGGCAACTCACACCCTGAAGTAAAGGAAAAAACACCACAGCGCTGACGACTTCCACTACACAACATGAAGATAAATACTCATATATTGAAGTATTTTATTTTTAAAATCATTTTCAGTTTTTCAGGTTTATATTTTCTTGTAAAATGTTCTGCACCTGTTTTCTTAATAGTCATTTATATACTAGATATACTTGTAATTCCCATACATGGCTCTCTTGCAAAGTTTGATAAAACTTGGGGTCCGTTTTTTGCACATGTTGAGGGATTGATTTTTACGGCTATTCCTGAGTAGCCACCCTGATTGTCTACTAGTTGTGAGTTTTTCTTGTGTGATTTTGTAGCATGCTGGGAATGTTTTTTATTTATCTCTGCTTAAGTGAACATATTATTAGACTTTTATTTAGCAGTGGGTGACCTATTTATGTTTTTGTTTTGTTCTGTGTATTTGTTGTTCGCTTCCATTTTTATTTATTTAATTATTTATTTTATTTTATTTTATTTTATTTTATTTTATTTTATTTTATTTTATTTTATTATTTTATATTCATTTTATGTATTATTTTTATTATTATTATTATTTTACTTGTTACACTTGACACTGTTTTGACTCTCGTAATGTCATCTCTTGATTTTGTTATGTCACTGAAAAATCAATAAACAAATGTTTAATGTAATTCCTTGTCCTCCTTATTTATTTTCCTTTTTTGTTTTTACATACATCATCAGTTTTGTAATATTTTATGCAGTTGTTTAACCATAAAATCCACTCTGCTGATGCAGGCTAATGAATGTTAATACAATTTGCAAAAGCCTGCCTTCATACTGCACATGACCAGGTATTCTGTGGTGTGAAGCTGCGTTGCATGCACCAGAGGGTTAATGGTTAATGCCCTCTTGTGGCGACAGGATTTATTGCATATTTGAAACTAGGATTGCAGTTGTAGCCCATTGCATCATAGTTATGTTTTGGCAGGTATAGCAAAAAATATATTAAATGCCTATAATTTTGTTCTTGTTGTATAAAATTACAGATGAAAAAATACAAGTACAACCACTGCTAAACTATCATGTAGAAGTGCTGCATTTTTTCTAAACAGAAGAGCAATTTTAGATCATATCTGCTGTTAGATAAGCAGTGGTGGAAGAAGTATTCAGATTCCTTACTTAAGTAAAAGTACCAATACCACACTGTGAAATTACTCCACTACAAGTAAAACTCCTGCATTCAAAACTTACTTTAGTAAAAGTACAGAAGTATCAGCATCAAAATGTACTTAAAGTATCAAAAGTAAAAGTACTCGTTTTGCAGAATGACCCCACTCAGATTGTTAAATATATTCTCAATATATGATTTGATGATTATTATTGATGCATTTATATAAGCAGCATTTTATTTTCTCAAGGTAGGGCTCATTTTAACTATTTAATATACTTTTATGAGGTCTAATTTAGAAAATGTCACTTTAAACTTTAAACCAATCATGTTTTTCATGTTAAATCCCAATCTGAAAAGTCACTAAAGCTGCTGGCTAAATGTAGTGGAGTAAAAAGTACAATATTTGCCTCTAAATGTAGTGGAGTAGAAGTATAAAGTTACATAAAATGGAAATACTCAAGTAAAGTACAAGTACCTCAAAATTTTACTTAAGTACAGTACTTGAGTAAATGTAATTAGTTACATTCCACCACTGTAGATAAGTGTGTTGATACTGCAGAGTGACAGACAGGCAGTTAAAATGATCAAGGATGCAAGACTGACACTGATAGACAGGCAGTCTGGGTAACAGACATTCAGGGTCAGAACAGGACAGAAAAGCAGGAAGCTAGAGAAACAGCTCTGCATTAGGAGACACTTTGAATCAAAAGAGAAAAGGACAAATAGGCCGACAGACAGACCAAGGCAGCCAGGCTCTTAACATTGGCAGCACATATAAAATCAATCATTTATTGAAGTGATAATCCTCTGAGATCACACTGCAGCAGAACAGTGTGTCCACGGCTGTGATGCATTTTTTCTTTTATTTCCTGTTGATGAAGATTGAGCATCTGTGGGTGGTGGGTTTCTCTTTTTGTGTGTTAATCCACATTGATGAGTCATCAATATAGTAATATTGGATGCTTTTTACTGCAACTATACACAGTTTTGTAGCATTTATGATCCTCCAGCAGCAGTTAACCCATTGAGGCCTGAAAAACTGCTGGGCGATTTTAAAATAAGCCTCTAATTTTCTGGAAATTCTGGAAAAATTCTGGAAAAAAAAGTGTGAACTCTTCTACTAAATAATAGATTTTTCAGCCTCTGTAGCAGATAGAAATGAAATTCAAAAAGTATTTGAGAGCTTAAACAAAAACTACAAAATGACGCAAACGCTTTCCAGGCTTCAATGGGTTAAGGCAGCTACAATCAGGTCTAATGTGTTCCTTTCAAAAACATTAACTTCATTAAAATGGTGTTTATCAGACTTGTAAAACTATTACATATTGCTAATTGGTATTCAATTCAATGTGACTCACTACTCATGTGAATACTCTAGATAAACAAATGAGTCACAGCCATGCCTGCTAGCAGCTCTGTGAGGTTGTATTTAGGCACAGTGGAGCTTTGAGCTAAATGCTAATAGCATGCTAGCATGTTCACAATGGCTGTGTTAATATGCTAATATGCTGATATTTGGCAGGTATAATATTTACTGTGTTTGCCAGGTTTGACATCAAAGGTATAGCTTAGTATGCTAACATTTGCTTATTGGCGCTAAACACAAAGTACAGCTGAGAATTGAGAATTCAGGAACATAGGCCAATTGATGTTGTCAAGGTCTTATGAACTCCAGTTCAGTATGTTAAAACACATTAACCCTCATATATTGCTACAATATCCAGTTCAGCCTAACATCTTTCCTAATCTAAACCAGTTTGGAGATGGCAATAACCAACTAGAAAATTTCCTCTGGGGAAATTTTGAAAGGGCCACGGGGGCTACTGCCGGTGTGTGTACACTATGATGAGATTCTTCAGAGATTTCAAACAATTAATACTAGTAATGTTATGATACTATATTATATACAAGGAGCACACCTACAACAAGCATTCCTTTACAAGTATTTATTTATTTTTTATTTATACAGCAACATATGCCCTTCAACCTCAAAATGTGTGTGTGTGTGTGTGTGTGTGTGTGTGAAGCATGTGTATCTGGAGGAGTGTGCACGCTTATGCACGCATGTGTTTGTGCGTGTATCTGTAACTGTAATCACATCAAAGGATCAAAGGCAATCAGAGCAGAACAATCAACAGAATTAACTGCCACCAACTGCCAAAGACTGGAATTTCTCGCCTCGAACAGAAAGCATTTTTGGCAAAACCATAATACCTTTCATTGATCCGACTTCACTTTGAGCATCCTGAGTTCTTTCTGAACGTCTACATATGTTTTTTTGAAGAAAAATGAAGAAATAGCATTGTAAGAGCGATCTGAAAAACAGTTTAATATGCTTTTCTGCAGAAATCTTCCTGCGTTTTTAATATGGGAGCCAATGGGGCTGTTGGTGCGTGTTGGTGGCGCATCTGTGCGTCCTACGCCCAGACTATAACTCTGACAGCTTTACCAGAGGATTGTGAGGGAGAAGACTAATTTTCCTACGTTTCTATGTATAAATTATTTCTGTAGAGTGGAATTTGCGGCCTGGAGTGCAGTTTTCAAATTTATTTTTTGACAATTTTTTCTCTCCCTCTACACTCTGGCGATGATGTCACACACTGTGACACGAACATTCCGTGCAATACACACCCATTATAATCTCAGAATTTCTACAAAAATGATCATGGTCATTGAACAGGGATTGATAAAAAACTATATGACCTATCGAAACGTGGATTAATACACCGATACACAAGACTTGTGTCTACTGTTTAAAGTTTAAATGGAGTCTCTAGGTGAAATTGTGCCGGAGAAGTAATAGCACACCGATCCCAATCAAACCGCACGTTTTGATCAAAACTAGTAGCGGGACGAAATTGTGTCCGGAAGAGGAAGAAGAAAAAATCCACAGTATAACAATAGTGCTGGTCCCTACAGCTATATTTTAATGCAATGAAGAATTAAAATATTAAGTAATACTACATACTGTATATAAATGTGTAATTTATAGTTGTATGGGAGCTGGAAAAGCTTGTACATGCTTGAAAAGCAAATGCTTCTCTGTTTTTACTGTTTAATAATAGGATGCTTTTGGAACAGGCTGGTTGGCAGGCAGCTCTCAGTTGACTCATGAATCTCTTACTAGATTTACCAAAATGATCTTTGCTTTAATATTTGCTGTTTTGCTACTTAAATGCTCTGAAATTCATGTTACATGCTTCTTTCATTGCAGCATCTGTGAGTAGACGTCCATTATGAATCCTGTGTACCTCTAAACCAACACTAAGGATCAAGGCTACCCAGGTAATTTAATATGCCGATGTGTAATGGTTTAACAAATCCAAACTGCAATGCAGATTCTTTGAATATTAATCAATTTAGGATGCTTATTAAACGTTATTTTGTTTTGGAAGGTTATATTGCTAATAGGAATGGTGATGTTGGACGGTATTTGGAAAGGTGGGAAAGGTTTATTGAAGTGGAAGGCTGGCATTTAACTTAACCCCTTATTATTTTCTCTTAAGTTATCAAGTTTACTAATATACTGTATGTTTTATGTGGTAATTATGTTTGATGTTTGGTTGTGTCTTGTTTAGTTTTGATGTGTTAAGGTTCTTGTTTATTATTGTGGTTTTATTTATTTATTTGGGTTGGTTTCGTGATTTTGTTGTTTTGTTTTTGTTTTTCTCTCTGTGTTTGTTCATTGGTGATTTGTGTTGTGTTTTGTCTAAATTAATAAAATAAAAAAACAAAAAAACAACAACAAAAAAACAAAAAACAAATCCAAACTGTAAATATGTCAAGAAAAGTCTTGATTATATGTCTTCTTTTGGTCACGGTAGCTGGATTCCCTGTTGGCTAAACCAGTTTAGAGACAGTAATAGCCAACTCCCATTGATTCCCTAACCTTCCTAACTTCTTAACTTTTTTTTCTTTCAGTTGGTTGACTAATTATTTTTTATTTTAAATAGTGTCGAAATATGTTTAGGAGTTGATCTTCATACAGAACTATTATCCAGATGAAGATCTGTGCCAGTGCAATTTCATGACTCAGACTGATGATTATACTCCCCTAACCTAACGCTATCCCATGTCATAGAAGTGTCACAGTAGGAAAAGCACAGGTTTATATAATTTAATGAATAATGGCAAGATTCCATTTAAGGGAACCTGGCTTGGGACCATTGTGTGTGGAGTTTGCATGTTGTCAGCGTCATGGTTATAATAGTTTTGGATTTTTCATTAGTTTTAATTTTGTTGTGAATTTTTGTTTTCAAATTCAGTTAGTTTTAAGAGTGAGTTTTCTAGTTTTAGTTTAGTTTTTATTTTTTGAAAATGCTTAGTTTTAGTTTAGTTTTTATTAGTTTTAGTTTTTTTGTAATGGGCTATATGTTGGGTGCCAGATTCAAAGTGGTCATAATAAATTTTGCCTTTATTTCCTTTGGTTTATCATCTCAGCCCCAATAAGGTTATTAACTGTTTTGTATTTTGGTTCTAGTGTAAACATCCCAGTCTCAGTAAACATATTCACCACGTGTTGCATGTTCAACACTGAAACACTGAATTATGAATGAAAAAAGTTGACAAAAAACGAAAACGAAGGACATTTTCACTATAATTTTAGTTAGTTTTAGTTTCGATTTTTTAAAAGCTCTATTTTTATTTTTATTTCAGTTAACGAAAATGTTTTTTCAATTCTAGTTTTCATTATTTCGTTAGTTTTCGTTAACTATGATAAGCTTGGTCAGCGTGGGTTCTCTGGCTTCCTCCTATAGTCCAAAAAACATGCTGGTTTACTAGTGATTCTAAATTGCCCATAGGAGTCAATGAGAGCGTGAATGGTTACATGTCTGCCCCTGATGCCCTGGTCTTGCCCACAATATGCTGGGATTGCTCCTTGTCTCTGGTTATTATAACAGGCTGGAAACATCAAACCATCTTTATTCTAAGAGTGGCACCATGTAGACTTTATTTTCAGGTCTTATTACCATACAGTATCTATAGTACCATAGATAAAACCAAGAAATAAATAGTGTGTAATACTACGGAAGCACATTAAAAAGGACACACAATAACATGATACAGTTATAGTTTATACGCATATTAAAAGGGTCAGATGTTATAGTCCATATGCCGGTATCCATGCACATGCATGACAGTCGGTCTGGTCTGCATGTCTTCCATGTTTGCCCATAGCAAAATATAACATTGTGTCACATAAATTTGGCAAAACTGTATTAATTCATGATGAGCTGTTTCCATTAACTTATACAACAGATAGCTTTTGACAACAACTACCGATTCACTTCTTAAAATTATATCTTAAAGTATTTGCCACAGTTAAAAATAGCTTTGGCCTCCTTTAAGACGGCATAAAATCTCAAGTAAATATTCAGCATTGTTAGCCTGAAAATGAAATCATGTTCCACTATGCTGTAAATAAAAAAGTCCAGCAGCTAAACTGTAAAAGTGGACACCTCCACATTGATACAGAAACATGTTTATGACAGTTTACCACACATTCCTTTTCCCTGTAGCTTGTCCAGTCCAAAATCTGACTCCTTATGCTGAGCTGTAGTAAAAATGCAGACAGTTCTCTTTGTGTTTGTGGATAGTTGCTCTGTTTGGAAGGAACATGACTGCCTTAGACTCCAAAACTTTTTGAAACGGTGCAACAAACAGTCTGTTGACAGAAGAACTCCTGGTGGCTTGTTAGTTTGAATGGTGGCACAGGTTCCTTCTAGCCGTCTAGAGGTTTTCCCAGGTAGACCATGGTGACTTCAGTGTTGCCGTATACTGCAGAGACAGCAGGGAACAGGCAGGCTTTGGGAAGTCCACGAAACGCTATTCCAAGGAACTCAAAACCCCTCTCGAAGGCTAACGTCTTGTCATCCATGTCTAGGATCACTCGTATTCTCTCCCCGATCTGTGAACAAACAAAATATTGTTGGGCAATTCATTCGGTGCATTATTTTTGGATGATCTAAACCAGACCAGGGCATTGGGCGGCCCGCGGGCCACATCCGGCCCGTTGGCTGTCCTTGTCGGCCCGCGTGAGGTTACCAAGAAATTAGAAATCAATATAACCGCAGTGCTTTTATTTTGAAAAAAATAGCAAATATTAGCATTAGCACTAGAGCTAACAAGCACTTTTACTATAGTTAAGACAACAAATATAGCACCAATATATATGACAGAATAAAATAAACTTTAAAAAACCTTGTGTCCTGTCAGCCACTATAGAAGCCTTTTTGATACTTTATATGAACTTTATATGAATTACGACGCACTCGTTATTATTTACCGTTCGTTTTTTCATTTAACCGTTCTACCGGTTATTTCCTGTCACTACCTTTCAAAATCAAAGCACCCGTTTTACACTGGACGGCACCTTTTAAAAAATAAAAGCATCACAACATCGTAAAACACCTTGAAAATGTACAAACATGAAAAAACAAGCTATATAATACAAAAACATAAATAGGAACCTTGCTAAAGGTCATTTACAGTTGTGTTTAAAATAAACGGAAAAGTGATATAGTGATTGGAGTATTTACTACTTTTTACTGCTATACTTGATTTACTCCACATTAACAGTCTCATCATAACATGTGTTCCTATCAGTAGCAGCTCAAAACCAGATAATTTACTATATTTTATAAAGCGATTACATTAATATTGAGCAGAATTTAGTTCAGAGTTTTGGTCCGGCCCCTGCAACCTTCGTGGTATTGGTCATGTGGCCCCTTGGGGAAATTAAATGCCCACCCCTAATCTAAACTCTAATGAGGATACAAATTGAAATACAGGTCCAACTCCTACCTGATATTTCGGTGCATTGTTACACTGTGGGAAGTTTCCGTTGACCTCCCCGTTATGCAGCAGGTTGTTGTCGACCAGGTTCCAGCCCCAGCTCTGGTCATCGCTGCCCAGCAGGGCCACGTAGCCCTGACACTGCATGGACGCCCGTTTGGTGGCGAGGCCGATCACTGCTACGGTGCCCAGAGGACCTTCCCACCAGATCTCCCAGGCGTGCCTCCCTTCTGAGAAGCCAATCTTGCCACGTGCTCCATCTGTGCTCTGGGCGATAGGGTTGCGGTGCAGCGTGAAGCCGTTCTTCTTCACGTAAACATTGCGAGAGCAGTCGTGGGAGCTCAGAGCGTGTTGAAAAGCCTTCAGCTGTAGAGGACAATATGACAGGGACAACAGCGTTAAAGAACAGGCACTTAGATATTAACAATCCTGGTGTTTAATTCCCTATAATGGTGCCAAAATAGCATGTTTAATGGCATCATATTGTGGAAGTGTTGGGTGCTACACAATGGCGGTTCTAACCAGGGGCCTCCAGGGGCCACTGCCCCTGTGAAGAAGCCTTTGGCCCCTGCTGTGGCCCCTGTGTCAAATTAATAATAAAATGATCAATTTATAACGATGAACAATGGAAAAATTCTTACCTATTTTTGTTCAAACAATATCTCATTGTACACAAAAGGAACCCAGAATGTGTCCATTGTATAATACTTTAATTGTGCAATAAAATATTGTGTGTATATATATATAAAGATCATTCTGACTGTACTGCAATTTCAAAATAAAAAAGTGATATGTCATTGTCATACAAAAAAACCTGTTATTGTTGGCGAGTCTCATTGTTTCAATCAATGTATTTGTGTCTTCCAAATATACTTAAATGAGATGTTTAAATAAGCTAAAATAAACATTTTAAATGCTTAAATATCATCTTTGCCATTTTTTAATGTGCCCCTCTGATTAAACACTGGCCCCTCTTGGCCCCCACAGTAAAATTGGTCTAGAACCACCACTGGTGGTACAGGAAAGCCCTCTTTGTTGTAAGGTCTAAAAAAATCCTATATACAGTGAAGATGCTTGAATGAATCAAGGTGAGACATGGTCAGGAACTTTCTTATCATGCAGGACAGAATGTGATGCACAAAGAAACGCTTCTGAACTTAGAACTTCTGTAAGGTCTTTCACAATAAGTTTTATGAGTAAATGATTAGGGCTGTGTATTATGATTTGAGATAAATTCATCAGTATATTAAAATGTCTGCTTAAAATTCTCTATAGTTGGATTAAAGGTTTCAAAGTAAGGTTTAAAGTTCCTTCAGGAGGTTTAACAGAGTCCCATGGAGAATTGTCCTCATGACACAAACAGACAGGCAGACCTCACAATTCACACACAATGACCAAATGTTAGTAAATGACAACAAATAACACATGCTTGAGCCTGTCAAATCCGTGCACCAACTCCCGTTTAGGAATCTGCCAATTTAATTGAGTGAAGAAAAATGAAGAAATAGCATTGTAAGAGCGATCTGAAAAACTGTTAAATAACTGTAATCACATCAAAGGATCAAAGGCAATCAGAGCAGAGCAATCAACAGAATTAACTGCCACCAACTGCCAAAGACTGGAATTTCTCGCCTTGAACAGAAAGCATTTTTGGCAAAACCATAATACCTATCATTGATCCGACTTCACTTTGAGCGTCCTGAGTTCTTCCTGAACAGCTACATATGTTTTTTGTGAAGAAAAATGAAGAAATAGCATTGTAAGAGCGATCTGAAAAGCTGTTAAATATGCTTTTCTACAGAAATCTTCCTGCGTTTTTAATATGGGAGCCAATGGGGCTGTTGGTGGTGTTGGTGGATCATCTGTGCGTCCTACGCCCAAATTATAACTCTGACAGCTTTACCAGAGGATTGTGAGGGAGAAGACAAATTTTCCTACGTTTCTATGTAGAAATTATTTCTGTAGAGTGGAATTTGAGGCCTGGAGCGCAGTTTTCAAATGTATCTTTTGACAATTTCTCACAATTCACACACAATGACCAAATGTTAGTAAATGACAACAAATAACACATGCTTGAGCCTGTCAAATCCGTGCACCAACCGCCGTTTAGGAATCTGCCAATTTAATTGAATGAAGAAAAATGAAGAAATAGCATTGTAAGAGCGATCTGAAAAACTGTTAAATATGCTTTTCTACAGAAATCTTCCTGCTTTTTTAATATGGGAGCCAATGAGGCTGTTGGTGCGTGTTGGTGGCGCATCTGTGCGTCCTACACCCAAACTATAACTCTGACAGCTTTATGTGTTTGTGCGTGTATCTGTAACTGTAATCACATCAAAGGATCAAAGGCAATCAGAGCAGAGCAATCAACAGAATTAACTGCCACCAACTGCCAAAGACTGGAATTTCTTGCCTCGAACAGAAAGCATTTTTGGCAAAACCATAATACTTATCATTGATCTGACTTCACTTTGAGCGTCCTGAGTTCTTCCTGAACAGCTACATATGTTTTTTGTGAAGAAAAATGAAGAAATAGCATTGTAAGAGCGATCTGAAAAACTGTTAAATATGCTTTTCTACAGAAATCTTCCTGCGTTTTTAATATGGGAGCCAATGGGGCTGTTGGTGCGTGTTGGTGGCGCATCTGTGCATCCTACGCCCAAACTATAACTCTGACAGCTTTACCAGAGGATTGTGAGGGAGAAGACTAATTTTCCTACGTTTCTATGTATAAATTATTTCTGTAGAGTGAAATTTGAGGCCTGGAGCGCAGTTTTTAAATTTATTTTTTGACAATTTCTCACAATTCACACACAATGACCAAATGTTAGTAAATGACAACAAATAACACATGCTTGAGCCTGTCAGATCCCTGCACCAACCCCCGTTTAGGAATCTGCCAATTTAATTGAGTTTGTTTTTTTTAGCAAACATGCACATTTGTTTTGAACGTTAGTTGCAAGTGTTTATAAAACACGATATGTAAGACAAGGGTCCTCTGACATACATTACTGTACGTCATGGACTAATCCTGAAGACAGTGAGCCAATCATGTGAAGCTGTTTACACAGCAAAGGCAGATTCTTGAACGGGGTTTGACATTAATCACAGCTCTCCAAAGCCTGGATGACAGCAGCAGGCCTTGATCAGTAAACCTACTTTCCCTCTGTAGGTGGGCAGGTTGCACAGGATGTCAGACCGTAAAGCTTCATCGCTCAGAGTCCGGTTGGAGAGGCTGCGCCACACCTCGCTGTTTTCATCCGCCAGGATATTGTTCCAATGCCAGCACACCAAGGCGCACCGCATCAAGTCGGACATCTCCAAATACGAGAAAACATGTTCCAGGACCCTCGCAGGCAGCCTCCCGGCCACCCCTGCGCCTCCCCCGGCTGAGGCAGCGTAGGCAGAGCCGGCGGAGCTGCAACTGGCTGCCGCTGCTGCGCCCTGACAGGAGGAGCCTCCTCCTCCACCGGCCGCTCCAGACATTATACCCCTACTATCTACCGACGACACCAGCCGACCCAATAGTTTCACCTTACACCGCAGAATGACCCCTAATATACGTTAATTAGAAACATTTTACCTATAAAATCACATATAGGTCGCACAAAAACCACAACAGTATGGACCCTACTCTTCCCAGTTCAATGGCTGAATGGAAGCGATGCGTCAAGGTCCTTGAAGAGCAAAAACACTTATTGTGCTCCGGTTAAAGAAACATACAAATTAATTTGGAGGAGTGTTGTTGAGATTAATTATCAAGCAAAATCATCGAAATTTTAATATTAATACGTTGTCAGATAAAGGAAATCCCTTGCCACAATGAAATATATTTTATAGCCTGCCAGGACCGTAGAGCAGACATAATAATGAGCTCACGGAGCATTTCAACAGTCTTGCAGTGTTAGAATATCAAACATTACAATGTTGCAAAGTCAAAGTGTTGCGGGGGGAAAAAAAGCATGAATGAGAAATATTAAACACATTATTTATACGAATAGATTTGTTTCTTCATAAATACTTTTATTAGTTAAACCATTTTAGTTGGGTTCATAATCACCTTAAGGGATTGTGCTTGCGTTGAGGAAAATATCTAAAAAAAACAAGTGCAGACTAAACTGTACTATTTTCACTGCTTTGTGTTTTGGTAAATGGAGCTAGGTTTTTATTCTTTGTCTCAGTGATGCAGTGTATGCATTTCGTCTTGCCATTTTTATTTTTTTTTAGGAAAGATGGGACTTTGAGTTTGTGCCTCTGACTGACGGCCATTCCAACACTTTATCAGTGTTTTATTATTAAACCTTTTAGGAAAAGCGTATCAACATTTCCAAAAGTGTGAAGCAGCTTTTTTCCCCTCTGCTTTTTCGAGTGATATCAGTGTTAAAACTATTCACTTATATTAGCTGGAAATATTCTTACTTGAAGCGTTGAAGAAAATGTAAAAAAAAAAAAACATTATTTATTGTACAAAGGCCAAAAATAAAACACTTTATCAGAATAAAATGAAAGCAAAGTGTAATAGTCTATATTCGCAGATCACGTGACATTACACGGAAGTGACGCGGTTGCTCAAAAAGAGTTCAGCAAAAAAGCATCTGGGAGCAAAATAACCAGCTGGCTTAAATTCATTTTACACCACAAGACCAAAGGAGGTGACTAACAGACGACCAGGAGACTTAACAGTAAGTTTTTGTCGGTTATTATCCGGATAAGTGGGTCTGTGTGTCGGTTGTGTGTTAGTGTTGGGACAGGCGTCACTGCAGACACAGCTGGACGGCTGTTTGCGGCCTGTTGACAAGCTGCAACCCCATCTGGCTGCAGGTTTAGCCCGGTCAGACAGCTGATTATTAGCAGGTCAGGCTGTTTATTAGAACCAGCCTGCAAAGGCAAAAACAGTGATCTAACGCCGGGCTGCGCAGCTGAAAGGGCTGCTAAGCTAAGCTGGCTATTGATAACAAAGCCCCGCTACGTTCACCTTTCCAAATTCTTCTACTTAGAGGTTGCCATCTTTTTTTTTTTTTTTTCTCCCAGCAGCTGCAGCCAACATGTCTACAGTACCTGGAAATACATTCATATATGTGCATCTTTAATATTAATATCAAGTCATAATAGAAAAAAAGCCTACATGCATGCACCGCTTTGTAAAATTAAAAATCATTCGGTATTGTCGACTGTATGTTTTTTTTTTTTGTGGAAGGAGATAATCAATACTAAGATGTTTAATATAACTGACTTATTGCTGTTATTTGAATGTATTTACGACTTGAAATCAGGTGATAAAAAGGTGTTAAAGACAGCCAGGCTGTCTTTCGCTCTGTGATTTTTTACATAAAATAAAATATAAAATAGATTTTGCAATATTCCCCATGATTGCATATTGTGATTTACTAATTATTAGTGTACTCAGTAGGAATAGTCTAGTATAATACTGTAGTTTTATGTCGATGTGAAATGAAGTATTAAAGTAGTGCGTTTCCTTCACCGTTTAAATTGTCCTTGAATCAGCAGACTTGTAAAATGATGTAATGGTATTTGGACCAACGCTAGAGGGCATCACTTCCAAATAGCTCTACCCAAGAAGAATTTATTTATTTATTTATTTTAAATGTGCATTACGTGGAGCAGAAGTTAAGGATTCCTCTGGTAACATTTAGAAAATAGTGCAACTACTGCAACAAAAATATGTAATATGAATGCATAATGTAGAAGGTTGTGTCTTACAAAATGTTTAAAAATATTATTATAGGGGTATATTTAAGTTTTTCTATACATTGTGTAGTACAGAATTACGGATACATAACAGTACAAGTTAAGAATACAAATGCACTAAGATGTTTATGGGATGGAAGAGCTCATAGTTAAGACATGGATAAATATTTAAAACTTAAACTTTAAGTGGTGCAGAAATCTAGCACAACACCATGTTAAATTATACATGTGATGCAAAACAGCTCCCACAAAATGTTGGTAATCTAGCTATGAGTGTGTGTGGACAGCACTTGAAAGAAAAATAAATCTGTTGTGACTGTGACCTATCAAGGTCATCTCATTAAAGCCACTGGCAGTCCTCACACTTCTCCTGACCACATAATAATATTATATCCCCAATACAAACAGGCTTCTTTGGATGCTGGAAATCCTTGAAAACACTTGAATTTTAATGGGGCTTTTAGATTATAAAGGATGAGAAGACTGCTTACTAACAGGTTACACATTCTGAAACATGAAACTTGTATTTTCCTTTAAAAAAAGCATGGAGTCATGGAGCATAACTTTGATTGCTAATAGCACAATAACATCTATTTTAATGTGATCAAGAAGTAAAATGTTAATTTTAGTAAATGTAAATATAAATATATAAAGTAAATGTTAATTTAATTTATTATTATTTTTTTATTTTACTTATTTAATTATTTTATTGTTATTTTTTATTTTTTATTATTTATTTATTTTTTTTTTAATTTATTTATTTTTATTTAATTTAATTAATTAATTAATTATTTTTATTTTTTTTTATTTTTTTTTTCCTGTCTGTTTTTGGTGTCTGTCTCGGCTGTTTATAAGTGTTTGTATTATACGTTGAAAAATTAAAAATTAAATAAATACTTTAATAAAAAAAGAAAAAAAAAAAGAAGTGAAATGTTAAGTAATAATATATATATGTGTGTGTAATGGAGCTTGAAAAGCTTGTAAATGTTTGAAAAGCAAATGCTTTGCTGTTTTTACTGTTTAATAATAGGATGCTTTTGGAACAGGCTGGTTGGCAGGCAGCTCTCAGTTGACTCATGAATCTCTTACTAGATTTACCCAAATGATCTTTTGCTGTTGTGCTACTTAAATGCTCTGAAATTCACATTCTGTTCTTCTTTCGTTGCAGCATCTGTGAGTAGACGTCCATTATGAATCCTGTGTACAGCCCTGGGCCAACAGGGGTCCCCTTTACCAACACTAAGGGTTTAGGCTACCCAGGTACTTTAATATGTCGCTGTGTAATGGTTTAACAAATACCCAAACTGCAAATAAATCAGCAAAAGTATTGATTATTTTGTCTTCTTTTTGCTCCCGGTAGCTGGATTCCCTGTTGGCTACGCAGCAGCTGCTCCAGCATACACTCCCAATATCTATGCAGGAGCCAACGCAGCCTTCCAGAGTGGTGAGAATATGTGTTGTCACTGTATTTACACCAGTGATGGAAAAAGTGTTCAGATCCCTTACTTAAGTAAAAGTACTAATACCACAATGTGAAATTACTCCAGTACAAGTAAAAGTCCTGCATTCAAAACTTACTTTAGTAAAATTACAAAAGTATCAACATCGAAATGTACTTAAAGTATCAAAAGTAAAAGTACTCGTCATGCAGAATGGACCCACTCAGACCGTTTCATATATTCTAAATATATGATTAGATTATTTGTATTGATGCATTTATGTAAGCAGCATTTTAAATACCCCAAGATCGGACTCATTTTAACTACTTAATATACTGTTATGAGATTTAATTTAAAAAAAACCCTCTGCCTTATCACTTTACATTTATCACGATTTTCATGTGAAAAGTAGCTAAAGCTGACAGCTAAATGTAGTGGAGTAAAAAGTACAATATTTACCTTTAAAATGTAGTGAAGTAGAAGTATAGAGTTACATAAAGTGGAAATACTCAAGTAAAGTACAAGTACCTCAAAATTTGACTTAAGTACAATACTTGAGTAAATGTACTTAGTTACTTTCCACCACTGATTTACACTGAGTATGACATGGAGATTTTACAAACCAGTGCTGTAGCAAAGATTTCAACTCCTCTTCAGGTTGTTTATTGTTTATTGTTTATTGTTAAAAAGACCCCCATTAGCTGTCACCAAAAGTGGGAGGAGCTAGTCTTCCTGGGGTCCACACGACAAAACAAAAATCACTTAACAATTAAACATTGTAGACATTATTATACACGTCATCAGAAATCATTCCGAATAAGTTATTACATTCATATCTATTACATTAATACGTTTTGGTCATTTTTTGTCTTTATTATCATTTTGTGGTCAATTTGTGCCTTTTTTGGTCATTTTTTGTCTATTTTTGGTCATTTTGTGTCTTTTTTTGCTCATTTTGTGTCTTTTTTGGTCATTTTGTGTCTTTTTTTTGTCATTTTGTCAACAATTAAACATTGTAGACATTATTATACACATCATCATTCCGAATAAGTTATTACATTCATATCTATTACATTAATTCTCACTTTCATACAGTAAATATGTTAATTCACTACTCACAAATTTAAATAGTGCATTCTCAAGTAATAATTAAAAGATACTTTACTATTCAGTTCACGTATATTCAGTGGGCAATTATTCCAATAACTGAGAGCACGATAAATAACTGTTCTCTTTAAGCTGCCTTTTTTGGTCAATTTGTGCCTTTTCTGGTCATTTTGTGTCTTTTTTGGTCATTTTTTTTGGTCATTTTGTGTCTTTATTATCATTTTGTGGTCAATTTGTGCCTTTTTTGGTCATTTTGTGTCTATTTTTGGTCATTTTGTGTATTTTTGGTCATTTTGTGTCTTTTTTTGGTCATTTTGAGTCTTTTTTTATAATTGTGTGGTCAATTTGTGCCTTTTTTGGTCATTTTGTGTCTTTTTTTGTCATTTTGTCAACAATTAAACATTGTAGACATTGTTATACACGTCATCAGAAATCATTCCGAATAAGTTATTACATTCATATCTATTACATTAATTCTCACTTTCATACAGTAAATATGTTAATTCACTACTCACAAATTTAAATAGTGCATTCTCAAGTAATAATTAAAAGATACTTTACTATTCAGTTCACGTATATTCAGTGGGCAATTATTCCAATAATTGATAGCACGATAAATAACTGTTCTCTTTAAGGCATTTGATTTTAGACATGGTAACATCATCTGACCAACATTAGCTGACCTTGTCACATAAGAATGAACCTGATCACATCTGACAATTTGGTTATATAAGAAAACAGGTTGTAAAGAATAGACAGTATATGGGTCAACATATCAGAGTGCAGGTGCAGTTAGTAACCACCAACATTCAATACTTGTGCATATTTCTTCATCCACACCCACTGAGTGAATGTGGCTGAATAATCAATAACTTAAAGTGTCTTCCCTCCACCCAGGCTATGCTTCAGGCACTCCTTTCAAAATGTCCTGCTCTCCTAATACTGGGACCGTCCCCCCGTACTCCTCTTCCCCCAACCCCTACGCTGCTGCTATGTACCCCCGTCAGGAGCACCTACCCCCAACAGAACCCCTATGCACAGGTCAGTTTACTGTGTTGCTGTAGGATGACGCATCTTGCTTCTGTTATTGAAGTAATGTGCAGGTTGGCCTGAGGATGGCGCTATAACTAAACTAAAGATCCAAATGTCTAATGTGGCTGCTACAATGTTTTCTTTTACCGGTCAAAAGTTTTAGAACACCCCAATTTTTCCATTTTTTTATTGAAATTCAAGCAGTTCAAGTCAAATGAACAGCTTGAAAGGGTCCAAAGGTAAGTGGTGAACTGCCAGAGGTAAATAAAAAAAGGTAAGCTTAACCAAAACTGGAAAATAATGTACATTTCAGAATTATACAAGTAGGCCTTTTTCAGGGAACAAGAAATGGGTTAACAACTTAACTCTATGGAGTCTTGGGCTATTTTGTCCATTTTTTTGAATTCTTTTCATGTCTTTGTAAGTCATTTTGTGTCTTTTTTGGTCATTTTGTTTCTTTTTTTAGGCATTTTGTGTCTTTTGGTGTCTTTTTTTGTCATTTTGTGTCTTTTTTTGGTCATTTTGTGTCTTTTTTTTAGTCAATTTGTGTCTTTTGGTGTCATTTTTGGTCATTTTGTGTCTTTTTTTTTAGTCATTTTGTGTCTTTTGGTGTCTTTTTTTGGTCATTTTGTGTCTTTTTTTTAGTCATTTTGTGTCTTTTGGTGTCTTTTTTTTGGTCATTTTGTGTCTTTTTTTGTCATTTTATGTCTTTTTTTAGTCATTTTGTGTCTTTTGGTGTCTTTTTTTTGTCATTTTGTGTCTTTTTTTTTTGTCATTTTGTGTCTTTTTTTAGTCCTTTAGTCCAACATAAAATGTGATTTTGAATCTTTTTTTCACTTTCAAAACACTATCATGCTCAATAAAGAATTTTAAATGTTGCAAATGTGCATTAATTTCAGAGTACACTGAGACATTAAACTGCATAATTTTCAATTCAATTCTGGAAAAGTTGGTGTGTTCTAAAACTTTTGACCAGTAGTGTAGCTGCTTCAGTTTCTCTACTTGAAGTGTTCCACTTGATTTTAGCAAAGTGCTGTTTTTTAATACAAACATCTGATCCTTTCATGTTCTGAACTGTTTTCTTCTTCTGTGGTCCAGGCACTAATACCTTCACAACAACAAGGCACTTACTACACACAGCCGCTGTATGCTGCTCCGCCTCATGTTATCCATCACACTACAGTGGTCCAGCCCAATGGGATGCCTGCCGCCATGTATGCCCCGCCCATGCATCCTCCCCGCCACAACAGTGTTGCCATGGGGATGGTCGCTGGCACCACCATGGCCATGTCAGCTGGTGAGAAATCAATATATCCGCAGTGCTTTTATTTTGAAAAAAAGAGCAAACATTATCATTAGCACTAGAGCTAACAAGCACTTTTACTATAGTTAAGACAACAAATATAGCCACTAATATATATGACAGAATAAAATAAACTCTAACAAACCTTGTGTCCTGTCAGTCAGCCACTATAGAAGCCTTTTTCATATTTTATATCAACTTTATATGAATTACTACGCACTCGTTATTTTTTTTATTTTTTTGAACTTTTTATTTAACCATTTAAATAATTTTACATAACATTTCCTGACAGAATTTGAAGAGACATCACAATAAACATCCTGAGCATCATACAAGAAAAAAGTGTTAAGACATTACAATAAATACAGAAATAAGTAGTTCTGACATAACATAGTTATAAAGTTAGTGTTAATCTTGTAAATAAATAAAAAGAAATAGTTGAATATTTAGACTCACTCGTTATTATTTACCGTTCGTTTTTTCATTTAGCCGTTCTACCGGTTATTTCCTGTCACTACCTTTCAAAATTAAGTTTTACACTGGATGACACCTTTTCAAAATAAAAGCATCACAACATTGTAAAACACCTTGAAAATGTACAAACATGAAAAAACAAGCTATATAATACAAAAACATAAATAGGAACCTTGCTAAAGGTCATTTACAGTTGTGTTTAAAATAAATGGAAAAGTGATATAGTGATTGGAGTATTTACTACTTTTTACTGCTATATTTGATTTACTCCACATTAACAGTCTCATCATAACATGTGTTCCTATCAGTAGCAGCTCAAAACCAGATAATTTACTGTATTTTATAAAGCGATTACATTAATATTGAGCAGAATTTAGTTCAGAGTTTTGGTCCGGCCCCTGCAACCTTCGTGGTATTGGTCATGTGGCCCCTTGGGAAAATTAACTGCCCACCCCTGGTATAAAGGTTTGCTTTTACAATCTCAGTAAATCTAAAGTGTATATTAAATCATGCATTATATTTTCCTCTCAGGAACTTTGCTGACAACTCCATCACCAGCGTCTGTTGCTCCGCACCAAGTCACGATGCCCACATATCGGCATCCCACCACACCCAGCTACAGCTATGTGCCACCACAGTGGTGAAGAAAGGGAAGCGTGAGTATGATGTTTTGGTATTTGCAGGCTTATTTTAAAATCGGCCAAAGGTTTTACAGGCATTTTTTCCAGGCGTTTTAGGCCTAAATGGGTTAATAGTTCATATTTACCACAAGAATGAATGCCTTCATCTTGTCAGCCCTTGTGTACCTTTCTTGCTGTATACTCTACTGTCTTAATCCTTCACTTAAAAAAAAAACACAACAGGATTGGAAGTTGATATTTCTGCATGTTGTCCTCCTGCAGGTCAGATGATGGTAGATATGCATTCAGACAAAAAAAGACACAAAATGACCAAAAAGGACACAAAATTACCAAAAAAAGACAAATTATTTAAAAAAAGACACAGAACTACCCAAAAAAGACACACAATTATTAAAAAAGACACAAAATTACCAAAAAAAAGACACAAAATTACCAAAAAAGACACAGAATTACCAAAAAAAAGACACAAAATTACCAAAAAAAGACACAAAATTATCAAAAAAGACACAGAATTACCAAAAAAAGACAAATTATTTAAAAAAAGACACAGAATTACCCAAAAAAGACACACAATTACCAAAAAAGACACACAATTACCAAAAAAAAGACACAAAATTACCAAAAAAAGACACAAAATTATCAAAAAAGACACAGAATTACCAAAAAAAGACAAGTTATTTAAAAAAAGACACAGAATTACCCAAACAAAACACACAATTATTAAAAAAGACACAAAATTACCAAAAAAAAGGACACAAAATTCTCAAAAAAAGGCCTAAACGGGTTAATAGTTCATATTTACCACAAGAATGAATGCCTTAATCTTGTCAGCCCTTGTGTACCTTTCTTGCTGTAAACTCTACTGTCTTAATCCTTCACTTAAAAAAAAAAAAACCAACAGGATTGGAAGTTGATATTTCTGCATGTTGTCCTCCTGCAGGTCAGATGATGGTAGATATGCATTCACACAAAAAAAGACACAAAATGACAATAAAGGACACAAAATTACCAAAAAAAGACAAATTATTTAAAAAAAGACACAGAACTACCCAAAAAAGACACACAATTATTAAAAAAGACACAAAATTACCAAAAAAAAGACACAAAATTACCAAAAAAGACACAGAATTACCAAAAAAAAGACACAAAATTACCAAAAAAAGACACAAAATTATCAAAAAAGACACAGAATTACCAAAAAAAGACAAATTATTTAAAAAAAGACACAGAATTACCCAAAAAAGACACACAATTACCAAAAAAGACACACAATTACCAAAAAAAGACACAAAATTACCAAAAAAAGACACAAAATTATCAAAAAAGACACAGAATTACCAAAAAAAGACAAGTTATTTAAAAAAAGACACAGAATTACCCAAACAAAACACACAATTATTAAAAAAGACACAAAATTACCAAAAAAAAGGACACAAAATTCTCAAAAAAAGGCCTAAATGGGTTAATAGTTCATATTTACCACAAGAATGAATGCCTTAATCTTGTCAGCCCTTGTGTACCTTTCTTGCTGTAAACTCTACTGTCTTAATCCTTCACTTAAAAAAAAAAAAACCAACAGGATTGGAAGTTGATATTTCTGCATGTTGTCCTCCTGCAGGTCAGATGATGGTAGATATGCATTCACACAAAAAAAGACACAAAATGACCAAAAAGGACACAAAATTACCAAAAAAAGACAAATTATTTAAAAAAAGACACAGAATTACCCAAACAAGACACACAATTATTAAAAAAGACACAAAATTACCAAAAAAAATACACAAAATTATCAAAAAAAGACACAGAATTACCAAAAAAGACAAATTATTTTAAAAAAGACACAGAATTACCCAAAAAAGACACACGATTATTAAAAAAGACACAAAATTACCCCAAAAAAGACACAAAATTACCAAAAAAAAGACACAAAATTATCAGAAAAGACACAGAATTACCAAAAAAAAATACACAAAATTACCAAAAAAGACACAAAATTACCAAAAAAAGACATACAATTACTAAAAAAAACTTCAGATTTTAGGGGCTTATTTTAAAATTTTAGGCCTAAATGGGTTAATAGTTCATATTTACCACAAGAATGAATGCCTTAATCTTGTCAGCCCTTGTGTACCTTTCTTGCTGTAAACTCTGCTGTCTTAATCCTTCACTTAAAAAAACCAACAGGATTGGAAGTTGATATTTCTGCATGTTGTCCTCCTGCAGGTCAGATGATGGTAGATATGCATTCACACTCTACTCCAGTGTTTTTTGCTATTGGTGAAGACCGGCCCAGCCAGTGTCTGCTACCAGTTACTCTTCTTCCAGCATAATGTGAATCTAAAACCCAACTACATAGAAAGAAGCCCATTTGGATAGTAGGGGGGTGAAGAATAGGCCCATCCCCATGACCCCTCTCAATGGAATAAGGCTGCATTCCATGTCACACCCCAGCGCCAGCACCTCTACCTGCTGCATATCTCACATCCAACAGCAATGCCTCCATGCAAACTTTTTTGTGGACTGTCATGCAGGTTTTTATAGGCTTAAACTCTTAAAAAAGGGAGTTCGGAATTGTTTTTTGTTGTTTCTTTTAATTTGAGGGATACATATGATGTTGAATGCATGTGTATATATAGATATATGAAGTAATGCTAGCGCAATCTACCTGCTGTGACAGATGCAAAATCAACAAAAGGCACACATCCAAAGGAACTAAAAAAGTAATAATCTGCAATGCTGAATCACCAGTGACCATGTCTTACATGTGAAAGAAGAAAAGACAAAATGTTTATTCATGCAAAAACATACCTGCACAAACAAAGTGCAGACTAAACTGTACTATTTTCACTGCTTTGTGTTTTGGTAAATGGAGCTAGGTTTTTATTCTTTGTCTCAGTGATGCAGTGTATGCATTTCGTCTTACCATTTTTGTATTTTAGGAAAGATGGGACTTTGAGTTTGTGCCTCTGACTGACGGCCATTCCAACACTTAATCAGTGTTTTATTTTGCCTGCTCTGTTAAACCTTTTAGGAAAAGCGTATCAACATTTCCAAAAGTGTGAAGCAGCTTTTTTCCCCTCTACTCTGCTTTTTCGAGTGATATCAGTGTTAAAACTATTCACTTATATTAGCTGGAAATATTCTTACTTGGGAACATGTAGAGGAACTTATTGGAAGTCATTTGCACCCATTTAGTGGAGGGTAGCAACAGTGTCGTGTGTGCGTGTATGCTTGTGTGTGTATGAAAGAGGATCTAAAATAGAAACCATTCAAAATGGTGCCATATAGTGCGAAACGCCTAGAATATTCGACCTACATCTCACAGTAATAAATTTGTCCTTAGGTAGGTCTGAAGCACTACATCATTAAATCACTGCTAACTGTGGACATGTTAGGGAAACAAGATATAATGTTAAACTCCATTTGTGAATAGCACTACTGAAAGAAGGCACTAATTCAGAACAGTAAAGATATCTGACCTTTTACATTGCTCGCTGTTTTACCTCAAGGTTTTAGGCTAACCCACCAATATCACTGTTTCAGACATGCTTTTCTATGTTGCCTCAGTCACCTCAGTTAAATAATCTGTTTTGTAAATGTTATTTTTGTGATTTTGGTTCTTGTTTTGTATTCTAAAGAAAGACCAAAAATAAAACAAATATAAGAATAATCTGTTTCCCCTTATTGTGTCATTTTTGTGTCCTTGTTTCAACTTTTTATTAAATATGTTGCATCAAATTCACATTAAAATTTCCAAGTTGATAAAGTAAATACATTTTCTTTTATACTTTCAATTTAATATTATGTAAAAAGATTGGCAAATAATCACACTGTTTTATTGACAGCCAGGGTAGCCAATTAAGATGTCATACACCCTTGGTGCTCTGCTTTATGGTAAATGTCTATAACACAGCTATTTACATGCCTCATATTAGTTCAATTAAAGCTTAATTGTGATCGTAACATTGGATACCAAAGCTACAGCAGAAAAGAAAATTATATATATGTGTGTATATATATATATATATATGTGTATATATATATGTATATATATGTATATGTATATATATATGTATATATATATGTATATGTATATATATATGTATATGTATATATATATGTATATATGTATATGTATATATGTATATATATATGTATATATATATGTATATGTATATATATGTATATGTGTATATATATGTATATATATATGTATATGTATATATATATATATATGTATATGTATATATATATATATATATGTATGTATATATGCATGCATGTATGTATATATATGTATATATGTATATGTATGTATGTATATATATATGTATATATGTGTATTTGTGTATATATATATATATATATAATGCTTGACTTGTTTACAATCAGTATTTAGTTGTAATGACAGTGGCTGAACATGAGAGGGCGCCGAAGACACATGTCTGTTGCAGAAGTTTCCAGATAAGCCGAAGAAGAAGAAGAAAACTTCCCAGCGTGCAATTCGGCGCGCGAATTTGGATTTTGTTTTGAAGTGACAAACATGAGAAAACATGAGAGCGCTGCAGAAATGATAATATAATTCCCTGTGAACCTGTAAGTGTTTATTGAACTAATTTATTGTGTCTTGTGTCTTAAGTCTTGTTCATTTTGAAAGGCGGCAGTCTGTCTAATTTGACGTTATCTAGTTAAATGTGCAAAACGGTAACGCTGTCAATGTTTACGTTAATTGTAACGTTAAGCTAAGCTAACGTTAGCTAAGTTAACGTTAGCTATCTATGAGTTGTACTTCTTTGTAATGTTCTCCATATCGTCACCCTGTTAAAATAATCACCTAACTAATTTTTCAAGTTTTGCAGGAAACACAAAAAACTTCACCAAAAGTGTAACATGACATTTATTGATAATTTCACTTAAAAAGGATGGCTATAGGCATAGTAATAACACTGTGCGTAACGTATGTAACTTAAGAGAAATATAACTTAGGCAATTTTTTGAACGTGCCTTTGTGACTTAAGCAAGATATGGTAACACTTTATTTTGAAGGTGTCTATATAAGAGTGACACAAGCCTGTCAGAAACATGACATGACAAGTATCATGAGCATTAATGTTACTTCAAAGTGTCATTATTGTTCATGACACATCCCATGTCATGTTTATGACACGCTCATGTCACTCTTATGTAGACACCTTAGAGCAGGGGTGTCAAACTCAAATACACATTGGGCCAAAATTTAAAACTTGGACAAAGTCACGGGCCAACATTGATATTTATTGAAAAAATTGACCTAAACATAGGGTTATATAAAATAATTTAAATAAATAATAAAATTTAAATAAAAATCGTATGTCCCTTTATTTTATATGCGGCCTTCTTTAAATTTAAATTTAACAGTAATCTTTTTCCACAGGCTAAAAATAAATGTAAGAATAAAATAACAATAATAAACCAAATGACTAATAATAATCTCCTTCAATGAATGTGCAACCATTCAAGCCTTGGACTAGCAAGAAAAAGTGCATAAAGACAACTTTAATTGTTGCTCAGTTTGCTCCACACTGATCTACTGTGTTCAAGCCAAAACACCAGCAGAGCATTCTGGGATTTGTAGTATTATTTGCAATGTATAATAATAATTTGGTATTGCCTTGCGGGCCAAATATAATTATACTGCGGGCCAAATTTGCCCCGCGGGCCAGAGTTTGACACCTCTGCCTTAGAGTAAAGTGTTACCAATATTAGTGTCAACAATAAAACACTGATCAACTAAACTGATAACTAAACAATCTCCCTCTAGCTCTTCTTTGCTGGGTTCTTATCTGATGCCTATGAATGTGGCAAATAGAAGAAAGAAGTGATGATCTTAAAGGGGTAAAATCATGATCTGATCAGCTGAGGATGGAGGAGATTTTACTATCATGAGGAGATGATTTAGGCAAAAAATGACTTATTTTAACAGTGTGATGATATACAAATGGTGACGGAATAAATAATTAAACAATATATACAGGTAGTATATATGTGGTCCGTGCATTTATGGTGACATTATCAGAGTGACGGCCTCAGTGATCTGTAGCGCGTACCAGAGGGGAGAGGTTGGAAAAGATTGTGTCCAGAAGATTGTAGTGTACCGGTACTTAACTTTATAATACTAGAGAACATCTGGGGATATCGGGGACACAAGTAAGGATAAGAGGATTGGAAGGTATTTTACCACATTTTGTTGACATCATTAGAAACTGCTGTAACTGGATATACGAGGCTGATCTTGTAGAGTACTGTAATGCTACTAGTTTGTATTTGAGCTGCATTAAGTGACCAGCATGTGCACGTGGTCATTTAATCATAAATACATACACTACCGGTCAAAAGTTTTAGAACACCCCAATTTTTCCAGTTTTTTATTGAAAATCAAGCAGTTCAAGTCAAATGAACAGCTTGAAAGGGTCCAAAGATAAGTGGTGAACTGCCAGAGGTAAATAAAAAAAGGTAAAATATGACGTACATTTAGAATTATACAAGTAGGCCTTTTTTTAGGGAACAAGAAATGGGTTAACAACTTAACTCTATGGAGTCTTGGGCTATTTTGTTCTTTTTTTGAATTCTTTTCATGTCTTTGTAAGTCATTTTGTGTCTTTTTTAGTCATTTTGTGTCTTTTGGTGTCTTTTTTGGTCATTTTGTGTCTTTTTTTTTGGTCCTTTAGTCCAACATAAAATGTGATTTTGAATCTTTTTTTTACTTTCAAAACACTATCATGCTCAATAAAGAATTTTAAATGTTGCAAATGTGCATTCATTTCAGAGTACACTGAGACATTAAACTGCATCATTTTCAATTAAATTCTGGAAAAGTTGGGGTGTTCAAAAACTTTTGACCAGTAGTGTACATACAGAAATATGTGATTCATATTTTTTTCCTTCCAGGTAGTGTTAACAGTGAATGGAGGATGAGCAGCCCAGGACAGAGCAGCGGAACATCCAACTCAGCCGACCGCTTTGAGGATTTATGGAGGCAGCTCGGAGAGTGCCACCAAAATGCTTTTCAAGGTAGGCTGACCCATGATGGATTGTATGGAGACATAAAGTGAGTTTCAAAGGTTAATGTAGGTTATACTGAAGTCACATCCGACAATTAAAACGTTCATACTCTTTTATTCAACACTGCACTTGTTATTGTTTTTAGAACTCGAGGCAAAAGTGAGCAAGTTGAAAAAGGAGCGCTGCTTGTGAGTAAACTGTGTCACTCACCTTTAAATATAACGATGAAGATGACAATAACATGAGTATTTTGGATCCATGCTTTAGAAAATGATTTGTAAATTCAGAAAATTGTGTCCATTAGCTACCTGTCTTTGCAATTTGTTTTCTTCAGAGATGCTCAGAGACTTGAGGTCTTCTACACTCGCACCCAGCAGCTGAAGGAGCAGAACAAATCCCTGCAGGATGCCATCAGTCTCCTGGAGGAAAGGTACCGTCCTCCACAGCAAGTTCACTTTGTTTAAAAAACAACAACAAAAAAAAACATTATGTTACGAAGAACAGCAACTTTTTGAACTTATTTTTTTACTGTTTTCAGGTTGCGTGCAGGAGAGTGTGATCGATGTGCCGTTTTAGAGGAGAACCTAAAAAATAACCAAGATCAAAATTTACACCTCATCGACAAACTGAGTGAGATTACTTATTATTATTATTATTATTATTGTTATTATTATTATTATTAGATGGAGAAGTAATGGACTGCAGCACAACACTCTCCCTGTTAAAACATTTCCCCAGTACCTCTGTTTATGGCTTTCCCATCAGCCTCAGTTGTATTTTGTTTTTAGTGCTAATTAGCAAATGTTTGCATCTACAGTACAGGCCAAAAGTTTGGACACACCTTCTCATTCAATGTTTTTCCTTTATTTTCATGACTGTTTACATTGTAAATTCATCAAAACTATTAATGAACACATGTGGAATTATGTACTTAACAAAAAAGTGTGAAATAACTGAAAACATGTCTTATATTCTAGTAAGCAAAGGGTGGTTACTTTGAGGAATCTAAAATACAAGACATGTTTTCAGTTATTTCACACTTTTTTTTGTTAAGTACATAATTCCATATGTGTTTATTCATAGTTTTGATGCCTTCAGTGAGAATCTACAATGTAAATAGTCATGAAAATAAAGAAAAACGCATTGAATGAGATGGGTGTGTCCAAACTTTTGGCCTGTACTGTAAGTACACTCTAAATCCAGTCCTACAGAGCTGCTAGCATGGCTGTAAACTCATGCAATACAGTCTTGAATTGCATATAGACAAGCTTGTGTTGATTAGAATCCATGGCATGTAAAACTACTGCATATTGATGTTTTATTTTGACTATTCTATTGTACCACAAGATATGACTGTGATTCAGCATATGTGAAACCCTTCTATGTGTTGTTTCTTCCCCAGAGAATGAAAGAAACAGCCTTGAGGATGAAAACAGAAATCTACACGCTGAACTGCAAAAATTAAAGATGTCCCGGTAAGCTTTGAATGAATGCTTTATTTCGGTTACAAAAAAAAAACAGACAACAAAATAAAATCATGTTTTTACAAAAGAATCCATCCGACAGCAACCGAAAAAGGAAAAGGCTGAAGCCCCACTAAAGGCTTATTTTTGCCTCTCCTGTACCATCTACATGTATACATTATATACATTACATTAACTGAGTAATTCACATTGTTACAAAACACATGATACCTTAAACTGAAAAATCAAATTTCATTGTAACCCTTGATAATTTTAGATTTTAAAGTCTTCTTGAAAACTAACATAGAATTACACATCTTTATGTCATCATTTAGTCCATTCCATAATTTTACACCCAAAACTGACACACATCTGTATTTGAGATTAGTTCTGACTTTGTGAGTTTCAAACATTAGCATTAACCCCCTTAAGTTATATTGTAAGCTCTTTAAGTGTTTATGTCATGTTTTGTCAATATGTTCTCAGTGGAATAGTAAAAATGTTAAAATAATGGAAAAGCATGCAATTTTCTATTTCTTATCAGACATTTTCTTTTTTTGTGCGGGCAGTACGTTTTACATTTTACTTTATTTATTTTTATCCCATTTTTAATTTATTTTATCTTATTGCATCTTACTGTTCTATTGTTTACTACGTCTCTTTGTATTGTGTTATGTATTTATTGTTTGTGCAGCACTTTGGAAACCTTGTGTTTGCTAAAATTGTGCTATATAAATAAAGTGGATTGGATTGGATTGGATTTTCTGTAAAAGTTGCCCAAGATAACTGAGTACTGTAGGACCTG
>NC_081539.1:30158191-30233191 GCF_030273125.1 Centropristis striata | reverse complement strand
AGCCGGCAGGATCCGAAAGTCTCACATGAAGGAAAAGATGGTGAGTGTTGCAGAGTTTGTGCTGTCAGACAGCCTGTGCAATGCACATCGTTTTTTTTTGTTGTTGTTTTTTTTTCTAAATGTTGCACATGTTCAGCTACAGAAGCCCTGAGAAGTGATTCATTTTCTATGTCTGATGTAAAAAATAATTTATTTTGTGATCATGACTGAAGGACAGGTGAAAAGAAGAGGTTTTGTGGAGATAATCTTTTTAATTTACTTTAAGCTGCCAGGATCATATTTAAAACTCCTTGTTGGTGTTTTTTGACCTCACATAACACATTGTGGCAACAAGTTCAGAATTCATACTCTAATTATGAGAAAATTTCACACAAAATGTCTAATAAATGAGGATAAAACGATGATTGATGACACTTAATATCCAAAAAGTTAAAGGTAAACTTCTTGTAATGTCATATTTTTCAGTAAAAACATTTTTTTTGCCATTATTCAACACGATATCTCAGGAACCGAAGGGAGATTGTGTCAATATTTCACATTCGATACCGAATTAGTGAGACTAAAGTCCAACTTGAAACTGTAGTGAATGTATCGATCATCAAAGATACCTGTGAAGAATCTACTTTTTAGAATTCCTAGCTTTTTGCAGCCACATCCATATTTGAACCATTATTATATTATTAATCTGGACAGACAGGGATGTAACCCAAAATCATCTATGTAAACGTGTTTCACCAGCTCTTAAGTCATAAACACACAAGAAAAAACAATTTAGTTACCCCCAAGGGGTAACTAAATTTCTCACTTGTCTCTCAGGGATTCTGTATATTTCTTTAAATATTCAGTGGGATTGAATGTGACCATGATAACTCTCTTCCCCAGCTGAGAGGAGGCAGCGAGTGGAGCCCATGTGGAGCATGGACCCGGCGCTCGCCCTCTCCATGTACGACAGTGAGGTACAGTCTCTGGCTTTCTGCTCCTTGTTTTACCACTGAGTCATATACGCTCAACTCAAGAGCATTATAAATATACAGTACAGGCCAAAAGTTTGGACACACCTTCTCATTCAATGCGTTTCCTTTATTTTCATGACTATTTACATTGTAAATTCATCAAAACTATGAATGAACACATGTGGAATTATGTACTTAACAAAAAAGTGTGAAATAACTGAAAACATGTCTTATATTCTAGTAAGCAAAGGGTGGCTACTTTGAGGAATCTAAAATACAAGACATGTTTTCAGTTATTTCACACTTTTTTGTTAAGTACATAATTCCACATGTGTTCATTCATAGTTTTGATGCCTTCAGTGAGAATCTACAATGTAAATAGTCATGGAAATAAAGAAAAACGCATTGAATGAGAAGGTGTGTCCAAACTTTTGGCCTGTACTGTACATTTACATTTAGTCATTTAGCAGACGCTTTTATCCAAAGTGACTTACAGGAAGAGTAAAAGCAAACAATCATTTTTTTAGTGAATTTCTGTATATGTTGCCAGTATATACTTTCACTTCTCTCAATGTTGAATCAATATACAGTAAGCTCTTTAATGTTGTATGTAAGTGGTCATTCAACTTGGTCATTTGTTGACCTGTGACCAGTGTTTGTGTTTCTGCAATGATTTCCTGACAGACTTCCAGTTTCTCATGTCATGAAACTTGAACAACATTCAGTCAGAAATCTTTGGCCATGTTCATATGGATATATTGAATTGACCATATGTCTTACACAAGATTGTTTTTATATTTTAGCAAAAGGAAGAAGAAGAAGAAGAGCGTGATGAAGAATTAGTAGATACTGACATCACTTGGGTCAGTCACAGCGTCCTCCAGGCTCGGGGACAACAGGACAGAAGGGACGCTGTGCCTGGTGAATATAAGCTTTTAGATGAATTACTTACTGAAATGTTTAACACAAAGTGATAATGTTGGTTTTATGTGCAGCGTTAATAGCTGCTGAAATGAGCATGTTTATGATTTATCACTTTGCAACTTTAGGACCAGGCGAGAAGGCTAACGACAGTCTGGACATGATGTTTGACACCACGGCTTATGGAGAGTACAAGTCTTATAACGGTTCACACTTAGAACAGAGCCAACCCTGTGATGATGATGATGATGATGACGACGAAGAGGACGACGATGGTAGGCATCAACATTTGGAGAAACTGTTTGTCATCGTGTAATTTTTTTTTTATTCCAAGTCTTTTTTATTGAGGTTTATGCATATGAGGTAGTGTACAAAGTACATATATTCAGAAATATAGATGATCGGCAATAATACAAATACAATATAAACATAAACATCACCTCCCCCATCCCTGCAACAACATTACTGTACCATTCGACAACCTAGTATTAATTAAACTTGTGTTCAATTTAAAAACAAAACAAAAAAAACGACAATTATAATAAGATTAAAATTCCAAATTATGATTTTCAAGTTGCCTATCAATTTAGGTATAAGTATGTCTTTGTAAGAGTATTGTGATAGAGTTTTAATGCTTTTGCAAGGATGTGATTTTGATTTTATTTATATTATGTTGTTTAGTTTTTAAAACCATTTCTTTCTTTTTATGTTTTGATGAAAAGACTTGACATGTTTGCAAGATGTAGAGCAACATGTATGTGCTGTTTTGTTTTTCTTCAAATAAAAAGTTTAATAACAAAAAAAAATCCAAATTATATATATGTATATATAAATAAATAAAAAAAATACATAATAATAAAGTAAAATAATAACAGATACATTAAAGCAAAATAGCATGATACACAGGTAAATAAGAAATCTCATTGTGTAATTTGAGCAGTATTTCTGTGTTTGACATTGACTGTCTCATCTAAACTTAACTCCATGTCCTTGTTTTGATCTACAAGAAGCAGATCCTCATGAAGACACTTTGAGCCAAAGTAACGGACGCAAACCAGGGTAAGCAACGCCGTCGTCCCGACAGTCAGAAGCTCCTGATTGCTTTTTGGGGCTCAGTGTTATAAGATTATAAGGACAAATGAGATCAGAGACATCAGCACATTCATTGGTTTTAAATCTAAAATAAAATCATGGCTTAAATCCACTCAATCATGCACCAACCAGCTATAAACTCAAACATTAGCTCACTATTTTGCAATCTCTTAAGTGTTGTATTTTAACATTGTTTTGTGTTGTCTTAATACTGTGACTTTACTCTTGCTGTTGTTCTGTTCTATTGTGTTTTAAGAGTGTGAAACTTTGTTATTGCTGTTTGAAAAGCTTGTTTGTTTGTGTTAGATTGATGTTATTTGTTCCTGCCCAGGGACTACAGATGAAATTTAGCTAGTAGCTAATTCTGGTACGGCTGAGAGCCATGCACTGTCCCTGTTAAATAAACGAAATTAAATTAAATTTCCCACAATCTTCATTTCCTGTCTTTGGATTCAGGCGTCCAACATTTGCACATGTGGCTGTTATTCGCAAGAAAGATGAGAGAAGAAAACTAAAGGGCACCACCTGCAAGGAATGTGACGTAGTAAGTTTGTATTTTTTATCCTACAGCTGACTAATACTGATATTTTCTTATCACTGGTCCTGTTGTCATGATGTTTATTTCCAACAGTATTACGCTCATCTACCAGAGGAGGAGAAGCAGAAGAAGTTGTCTGCGTGCTCAAGGCATCGCTTTCTCTATATTCCTCCGTGTACTCCGGAAAACTTCTGGGAAGTTGGATTTCCATCAACTCAAACGTGCATTGAAAGAGGTAATTAAGCAATTCTTACTTTTTATTTAACAGCAGCTACTGGCGACTAGCAAGAACTAGAAGGGACTCTGATTCTGTGTTTGGCAGCACGTGAATTAATGTGGTTGTGTTTGCATAAGCTCCACCGCCTCCAGTCGTAAATATACACTACTGGTCAAAAGTTTTAGAACACACCAACTTTTCCAGAATTTAATTGAAAATGATGCAGTTTAATGTCTCAGTGTACTCTGAAATTAATGCACATTTGCAACATTTACAATTCTTTATTGAGCATGATAGTGTTTTGAAAGTAAAAAAAAGATTCAAAATCACATTTTATGTTGGACTAAAGGACTAAAAAAAGACACAAAATGACTAAAAAAAGACACAAAAAGACTAAAAAAAGACACAAAATTAGGCAAATATTGTACTTTTTACTCCACTACATTTAGCTGACAGCTTTAGTTACTTTTCAGGTCGAAATTTAACATAAAAACTTAAAAAATTTAAAGTCATGAGACATTTTTTTTAAAGTTAAACCTCACAACAGTATATTAAGTGGTTAAAATCAGCCCCATTTAAAAAAAAAAAAATTAAAGCACGACTTGCATAAATGCATCAATACAAATAATCTAATAATATATTAGATAATACATTACAATGAGTGGGGGCGTGCTGCATAACGAGTACTTTTACTTTTGATACTTTAAGTACATTTTGATGCTGATACTTTTGTACTTTTACTTCAGTAAGTTTTGAATGCAGGATTTTTACTTGTAGTGGAGTAATTTCACAGTGTGGTATTAGTACTTTTACTTAAGTAAAGGACCTGAATACTTGTTCCACCACTGGGCGTCAGTATTAAATTAAGACTCTTTCACTACCAGTTTAAAAACTCCTTGTAGTCGCTTTAAACCCTCAGCAGCTTTGGTGAAATGGAGACATATTGTCCCGGGGGGATTCATTGACTGTCATTCTTACAATGTCTTCAGTGTTAATGCCTGCCATCATGACTATAAGCGTGAAAAATGCATAAATGCTGACATTTAATTTCCCTGTAGGGTATATTAAAGAGGAGAAGGATCCCCAGACTCGTGCTCGGAGAAGACAACCATTCAGTGCTTTATTCACCCCGAAGAAAAACCATCAGGACAGCTAAAAGTATGTTGAATCGATCCATTTACAGGAAATAATTAACAGTTTCTGAAGAGCAGCTGCATGGAGAACAATGAAGCTCTGTGTTATCAGTGACCCTGTTAACAATGTTGACCTGTTGTAGTTTAGTTTTCCACTTTCAGTTCAGTCTGTAATGTCTGTGTGCTGTATTTATATAAAGTTTGACTTGTTTGTGTTCAGTTAAGATTTTTATAGATTCTGAGTATGCTTGGAATATGTTTGGATAAATAAAAGTGACTCTATGTCTACTGAGTGATGTCAATGAGCCAAGTTATTCTTTCAACAAGAAATCTATTATTTGCTTGACCTCATAAAACTCTGCAGCTATTCGTTTATGTTGGTTAAAAAATGTACCTGTTTAAGTGAAAAATAATATAAAGTATTTTATACCTTTTTTCGGAAGAGGACATAGTTTTTTTCTGACACTACACAAAAAAAATAAAATTCCTTAAAAACAATATTGAGCGTAATGTTTCCCCAACTGTGAGGGAAAAACAATATTTTGTTTTTATAACAGAAGTTATTATGTAAATGACTGTCATTAAAGGGTTAAAATTCCATAGCTCTGAAAAATAATATATACTTTTTTGGTAACACTTTACAATAACCATCATTTATAAATGGTAAACAGATAGTTTATTAATGTTTAATCATCATTTATAAACCGTATATAGGCCATTTAGAATGGTGAATAGGAAATGTAATACGGTTGAACTATAATTTATAAATGCCAAATAGATTACTTTACCATAAACAAACATAATTATTAGTTTATTAATAGCTTTACACTCATTATAACATTTTTAACACCATATTAAGTATGTAAATTATTTCAAAATTATTCTTATACCTTTAAGAAATTGCTTGAAACCATTTGAAGATTAAATATGTATAGAATTTTGTAAATGGTTAATAATAATTGGTTTATAAACCATCTATAAACATCACTTAGATGGTTATTGTAAAGTGTTACCATTTTTTTTGTAGTTTTTCTTTTTAGCATGGATGAAAATGTACCTTAGGGACATCAAAGTAAGAGAGAATATACAGAAAGCACAATATGTAAACAAAGACTTTTATTTGGTCAGCAGATTGTCAGCGCATACATCAGAAATTACAAAAATAATGTGAAAAAATACAATAGATTTTGTAGAAAAAAATTCTTTCCGGAGTGCAAGTGGAGTGTTAATCCAGAGAGATCAGAGCTGAGAGTCTCTCTGAGAATAAAGCAGCAGAGCCTCTGCAGCATGGCTGACGGCCACACTGAAACCAGACAGGGGAATAAATCATAGAAAACCTTAATGGTTCCATAAAACTCCATAACATAAAATAGGCAGGTGATGTGCTTACCAGGTCAGAGATGGAATATTAAAGTCCATGTAGAAAATAAGCGGGGAGAGGCACATGGCAGTAATCTGGAAGAAAAGAGACATAAAATAAACTACTACTCTTGTTACTAATATATATATATATATTTTTTTTAATATATATATTATATATATATATAAAATATAATTACAATTTACTCAGTGTTTTGATTATTACTAATATATATATATATATTTTTTTTTTTAAATATATATATATATATATAAATAAAAATTATATATATATGTAGAAAATAAGCGGGGAGAGGCACATGGCAGTAATCTGGAAGAAAAGAGAGATTAAATAAACTACTACTCTTGTTACTAATATATATATATATATATATTTTTTTAAATATATATATATAAATAAAAATTATACATATACATTTATATATATATAAATGTGTATATATATATATACATTTATATTTATATATATAAAATATATATATACATTTATATATATATTATATATATATATAAAATAAATATATTTATATATATATATATATATATATATAAAATAAATATATTTATATATATATATATATATATATATATATAAAATAAATATATATATATATATATATAAAAATATATATATATATATATAAAATATAATATAATTACAATTTACTCAGTGTTTTGATTGTGTGAAGTATGATGCTATGTTGGATAAAAGTTTCTGTAAAGTGCACAGTTAAATCTATACTATTAAATATCAATTGAAAGAAAAAGTGAAAATATGACATATGATCACCTTAGACAGGAAAATCCAGACCCCGAAATGCTCGAGGGACAGTCCGCTCTTTAGTTTGACTGTTGCCAACAGCAACAGGAACCCCAGCAGAGCACTGTGAGAGGAGACTCAGGTGAGTTATAAATTATAACAGGATTATTATTATTTTTTCAATTTTCTTTAACTGGCAGGAATGGGCTTCCATAGATTTCAGCATTATAACTTATAATGCTGAAATCTGCCAGTTAAAGAAAATTGAAAAAGAAAAAAAATCCTGTAAGTCATTAAAAAACCCCTCAAAATAATGACTTAATATTGCAAAATAATGAATTGCATAAAACAATGAGAACCTTTTAAAAAAACAATCATTATTTGAGATAACAAACCTTTATTTGGAGTTTTTCAATACTTTGCAATACTAACTCATTATTTCAAAATAAGGCATTATTCTCATAAATTAAGAAATAATTTATTCTCATTACATTGGCAGAAATGAGCTTCTATAAGGAAACAAACAATGAAATACAAAAATAAGTAATAAAATAATAATATGTTTTTTTGCCAGAGGGATTTCTAACAGACATCACATGACTGATAAATGAGTGACAAATTTCAAACAAATGAAGCTAATCTGTAACACTGATTATCTTTAAAAACTGTAAATATTCACTAAACAAGCTTAATTTGGCAGTGTTTTAATTTGGACCTATTGTCTCTTATTAATGAATTTGTTCTAAATTAATTTTAGAACTAATTTTAGAAATTTAATTCTAAATTAAAAAGACAGTTTGCAGAATCAAACCATTAAATTATAGCCATTTGGATTAAATGTTTAGGAATAATTGGTCTAAAATACAATTGGCACATATGGAAATAACTCACAATAATAAAATGTGGTCTGCTCTTAAATGTACCACCTCCATTCTAGACTATTTAATGTAAAAAAAAGTGTCACTAAGAAGCCAGACTTTATAGACTGTTATAAGTTACACAGACTTTCTAACACACATCTCCTCATGTCTCCGTAGGCCTCCGCTGGTTATAAATAGATAATTCATGTTGTTGTGCACTTCTGGTGTCCCACAAGGTTACAGACAGTCTGGGCTCTGTGTCACATGACAACTGGCACCTAAAGCCTCTTCTATTTTCACTCTGTGTATTGTCTTGCTGCTTCTCAGGACCCAGACTTTACTGCCAGCGTCCAGAATAAGACGAGTCAGCAGCTCTGTTCAATATACAGCTGTCACAAACAACAACACATGTCCATTATCATATGTACAGGTTGTCATAGGGGAATTAGCAGCCAACTGTGTAAAGAATTCGACTGGAAAGTGAAGATCAGATATTTTAATACTCCCTTTATCATCTCTTCATATGTGAAAAATCCCAATGTAGCATTATGTTGGGGAAATTGTGGAAATATTGGAGACACCACACACATTTTTTGGGATTGTCCAGTAATACGAGGAATTTGGGACAATATTAAAAAGGAAATGATGGGATGCAATGTTGCCGGAAAGAGATGCCTATTCGAAAAAAAACCCACCTAGCCACAGATTATATATATCATCTACTCTGCCTGTTGTCATAATTATCAATACTTCTGACATTTTATTTCTTTGATTGTCTAAATATTCAACTATTTCTTTTTATTTATTTACAAGATTAACACTAACTTTATAACTATGTTATGTCAGAACTACTTATTTCTGTATTTAATGTATTTATTGTAATGTCTTAACACTTTTTTCTTGTATGATGCTCAGGATGTTTATTGTGATGTCTCTTACTTCAAATTCTTCAAAGGGGTTTGGTCATTTTGCGTCTTTTTAGATCATTTTGTGTCTTTTTTTTAGTCTTTTCGTGTCTTTTTTGGGTCATTTTGTTTCTTTTTTGGGTCATTTTGTGTCTTTTTTGGTCATTTTGTGTCTTTTTTGGTCTATTTGTGTCTTTGTTTGGTCATTTTTGTCATTTTGTGGTCAATTTGAGTCCCTTTTTGCTTAATTTTATGTCATTTTTTGGATATTTTGTGTCTTTTTGTGGTCAATTTGATTATTTTTGGGGTATTTTGTGTCTTTTCTGACAAATCCCAAAGTAGCAAGTTATTACTTTCCAAGGAGTCTCTGGCTTGAAGCTGACTGTTACACACTCAGGAGGTCAGAATGGGCCTTTAAACTTATAGAAAAGGACTTAGATTAAAAGTAACAATAAAATATAAAAACATATATAACGCACATAGTTGTTGTCTGCTTCATTATTTGTCCAAAATTTGTCGTATCAACTGAGTTTGTATGATCTGAACTGTGCGTGTGAGATTCTGTTCAGTGAGCGGGGGTCGCGGACAACATGCATGTTAAATTGGACGCAACGCCACTTTTGCGTCTTCTGTTCAGACCGTCACCATGGAAACGGAGCCTGAAAGACTCACCTGGCACAGCAGCCGCAGTGAAATGTGTAGGACTGGAGGGAGGGGAACTCCATGGCCCCCATGAGGTCACCTGGAGAGGACAAACATCTGTTTGCGAGGTACCTTATTGTACACACAAAATGATTAAGCCAAAAACGTGGACTTTATGTAATTTAGTTACATGTAAATTTTCCATGTAATTTTGTTACATAAGTTGAATGTAAAAGGTCAAATTAAATGCAATGTTTTTCTTTCATTTAAAAGTAATATAGATACATTAAATAACGTTAATGCGAATTTCTACATAAACCGAATGTGTAAATTTACTTAAAGTTTATGTATACTTTTACATAAACCTTATGAGTTTAAGCACCAAATTGGGGCAACAGATTACTGTTTAGGGAACACATATTCACCATTAATTAGTTGCTTATTAGCATGCAAATAAGTAACATATTGGCTCTTAATTAGTCATTATTAAGTAGTTATTAATGCCTTATTCTACATGGCCTTATTATACAACCAGTAAGACATTAACTAAGAGTTTTCCCTCAATAACCTCAGAATTATTGCTTATTAGTAGTAAGTAAGGAAGTTGTTGTATATGAGTTATAATCTTAATATGCTTTACTTTGTATGGGCTTTATGTCTCTTTAACTTTATATGTAACATTGAATAAACTCATAAGGTTTATGTAAAAGTATACATAAACTTTAAGTGAATTTACACATTAAGTTCATGTAGAAATTTGCATTAAAGTTATTTAATTTATCTATATTACTTTTAAATGAAAGAAAAACATTGCATTTAATTTGACCTTTTACATTCAACGTATGTAACAAAATTACATGAAAAATTTACATGTAATTAAATTACATAAAGTCCACGTTTTTGGCTTAATTATGATCTATTTTATTTTGGTAACTTAAAAGAATATGCAACATGTGCTGAGGGTCATTGATACCTGTTGGATGAGCTGCGACAGCCAGCAGCAGAACACTGTTCACAAAGATAGGAAAACTGAAATTAGTTACTGATTATACCTGAAGCTGCACTTTTATGATTTAATTTAAAGGGATAGAGTATGAAGTACTAATCCACATCCAGTACGCCCCCAGTTTGGAGAAAATAAAGTAAAAAGTACAAATAAATTAAACTTATAAAAGCCCTTTTACTCCACTTCTTATTTTTATTTAGAATATTTTTTTCTTACCTGAACAAGTAGTTGATGCACTGCTGTTCAAGGTCACTGCAATGAAATCAGAAAAAAAGTTTCTTGGGTGACCTGTATTTAAGTTTAATGTGTTAAGAAATACAGCATTTATTTGACTTTCAACCAAAGTGATTGGTCATTTAATGTCTTTTATTGATCATTATCTGTTTTTTTTAGTCATTTTGTGTCTTTTTTTGGTCAATTTTGTGTCTTTTTTTTGGTCATTTTGTGTCTTTTTGGTCATTTTGTATTTTTTTGGTCATTTTGTGTCTTTTTTTTAAAATCATTTTGTGGTCAATTTATGTCTTTTTTGGTCATTTTGTGTCTTTTTTTGTCATTTTTGTCTTTTTTTGGTCATTTTGTGTCTTATTGGTCATTTTGTGTCTTTTTTTGGTCAATTTTGTCTTTTTTTTGGTAATTTTGTGTCTTTTTGGTCATTTTGGGTTTTTTTGGTCATTTTGTATCTTTTGTTATCATTTTGTGGTCAATTTGTGTCTTTTTTTGTCATTTTGTTTCCTTTTTTTGGTCATTTTGTGTCTTTTTTAGTCATTTTTGTCTTTTTTTGGTCAAATGTGTTTCTTTTTTGGGCCCTTTTGTGTCTTTTCTGACAAATGTGCTTATATGTTTTTCTGCTATCATGCATTGCTGTGCTTCCACTTACCTGAAATTAGTGGACTTGTAATGAAATTGAAACACCCTGTATGCACCTGAAAAATAAAATAATCTTACACTCTCAGTTTATATTGATTCAATTATCTGTGGTGTCCCTCAGGGCTCAGAACTCGGGCCACTGTTCTTCTCTTATATAACGCTCTAACTTACCAACACAGAGCAGATGACCAACAGCCCAAAGATAACCACTGGAGTCAAACTGACAAATAAACAAACATGTACCCATGAGTAGATTGACGTGTATTCTTATGTAAAAATTGTAATATTTTAATAAATGAAATAATTCGATTTAATAAAAATGTATTATTACCTGTGGATCATGGAGGGGAAGGTTGATGGCAGAGAGCAGCATGATACTTACGCTACAAGAAGAAGAAGAATAAGTTTAGAATAATAATTTTGTTTTGCGTCTGCTGCAGCCATGTTGGATCCGTAAGAAAACTACAAAACTACAAGCTTCCGTCTGCCGAGTAGTAGGGGGGCTGTTTTTATTAAATAACAAAAATACAGTGTATTTTCTGAGTATCCCATCTCATGCAACCTTTGTGTACTTTTCTATATGAAAAATTAAAAGAAAAAATGCATTCCATTTGATCACAAATGACTGTCCTCCTGCTTGGCTGATAAATTACCTGATAAATTTCATCCATTGTGTCTTCTGTTGATAAAAAGAGAGATCACAGCACATTCAGAGTGAGATACATCATGTGTTGGGTAACACTCATAGTGTGGTGAAGGTCAGAAAGCAGCCATGGATCTGCTCCTTTGTGCTCCAGTTGAGCGTGCAGCACATAATTAAATATCTTATATATATATATATATATATATATATAGAGCAGCAGCTCCTACCTCTCTATGGACGGCCTTCAGGATGATGTAACTGACGACATGAGAGGAATTCTGAAGAGTGAAGAAAAAAGGAATGTCCTGGACAAAGAGAAAGAAAAAAAAATATATATCCAAACCTTTATGAGCAAAGCAAGGCAACAATCTACTAGAGCAGCCGTTCTCAACCTTGGGGTCGGGACCCCAATTGGGGTCGCGAGATGATTTCTGGGGGTCGCCAAATCATTTTGGAAGTCAGCTCTGTCTCCACTGTGTTAAAGTGTTCATGTGTTTTAGTCTTTTTGGTCGTTTAATGTCTTTTTTGTCAGTTTTTTTAGTCATTTTGTGTCTTTTTTTTGGTGATTTGTGTCTTTTTTGGGTCAATTTTGTGGTCATTTTGTGTCTTTTTTTGGTCATTTTGTGTCTTTTATTGGTCATTTTGTGTCTTTTTGGTCATTTTGTAATTTTTTAATCATTTTGTGGTCAATTTATGTCTTTTTGGTCAATTTCTGTCTTTTATTGGTCATTTTGTGTCTTTTTTTGGTCATTTTGTGTCTTTTTGGTCATTTTGTAATTTTTTTGTCATTTTGTGGTCAACTTATGTCTTTTTTGGTCATTTTGTTTCCTTTTTTTGGTCATTTTGTGTCTTTTTTTGTCATTTTTTTGTCATTTTGTGTCTTTTATTGGTCATTTTGTGTCTTTTAGGTCATTTTGTATTTTTTTGGTCATTTTTGTCTTTTTTTGTCATTTTTGTCTTTTTTTTGTCATTTTGTGTCTTTTTGGTCATTTTGTATTTTTTTTTTGGTCATTTTGTGTCTTTTTTAGTCTTTTTTGTCTTTTTTTGGTCATCTTGTGTCTTTTTTGGGCCCTTTTGTGTCTTTTCTGACAAATTCCTGAGTTTGTATGATCTGAACTGTGTGTGTGAGATTCTGGGGGTCATGGACAACATGCATGTTAAATTGGGGGTCGCGACTCAAAAAGGTTGAGAACTACTGTACTAGACCATTTGTAATGAGTGTAATTGTAAAGACGTACTATGCATGATAAGGCCCGGGAACCAGCGTATATGTTTCCCACAAACAGGACGGAGCCTGGCAGCCAGGACAGAGCTGCTGATCTGCAACACAACATTAGAACATATGAAGCTCTTAGTAAAACATGTGCTTATTGAATATGAATCCTATAACAGTAAATAAAAAGTACCTGCTGATGCGGCTCATTTCCACCCATCCAAACTTCCCAGAGAGTAGAAGCAAGATCGCTCCGATAAATGTCTGCCATCTGGAAAGATTCATTTTGCAGTTTTTAAAGTGTGAAATTTGTATTTCATCACTCATTTATAGGATGTGCACAGATCATATTTTAATTAGACATGTATTCCTCTCAAAACTTGGAATGGTATTAATGAACAAAATTTGATATTTAGTGTTGGATTTACATTATTTGTTTATACACACTCTGATATGATCAAGACAGGAAGAACATATAGTATTATTATAATATAAATATTATTATTATTATTATTATTATTATTATATTTATTATTAATATAGAGGTTCCATATAGCGTTTACCTTCAGCTACTCACCCTTGAAATAAAGTTGGATAGGTGAAATTTAACACTGACAGGACAAACTGGAGAAAAAAAAGATCAGAGTAAAATTCAGATCATGAGTTTATAATAACTGCATAAAACTGTCTTTTATTGGTCATTTTGTGTCTTGTTTTGGTCAATTTTGTGTCTTTTTTTGGTAATTTTGTGTCTTTTTTTGGTAATTTTGTATTTTTTTTGTTCATTTTGTGTCTTTTTTTGTCTGAAATAAAGTTGGATAGGTGAAAAAAAGATCAGAGTAAAATTCAGATCATGAGTTTATAATAACTGCATAAAACTGTGTCTTTTATTGGTAATTTTGTGTCTTTTTTTGGTCAATTTTGTGTCTTTTTTTGGTCATTTTGTATTTTTTTGGTCATTTTGTGTCTTTTTTTTATCATTTTGTGGTCAATTTATGTCTTTTTTGGTCATTTTGGGTTTTTTTTGGTCATTTTGTGTCTTTTTTTTATCATTTTGTGGTCAATTTATGTCTTTTCTGGTCATTTTGTTTCCTTTTTTGGTCATTTTGTGTCTTTTTTTTGTCTGAAATAAAGTTGGATAGGTGAAAAAAAAGATCAGAGCAAGATTCAGATCATGAGTTTATAATAACTGCATAAGACTGTCTTTTATTGGTCATTTTGTGTCTTTTTTTGGTCATTTTGTTTCCTTTTTTTGGTCATTTTGTGTCTTTTTGGTCATTTTGTATTTTTTTGGTCATTTTGTGTCTTTTTTTTATCATTTTGTGGTCAATTTATGTCTTTTTTGGTCATTTTGTTTCCTTTTTTTGGTCATTTTGTGTCTTTTTTTGTCTGAAATAAAGTTGGATAGGTGAAAAAAAAGATCAGAATAAAATTCAGATCATGAGTTTATAATAACTGCATAAAACTGTGTCTTTTTTTGGTCATTTTGTGTCTTTTTTTGGTCAATTTTGTGTCTTTTTGGTCATTTTGTATTTTTTGGTCATTTTGTGTCTTTTTTTTTATCATTTTGTGGTCAATTTATGTCTGTTTTGGTCATTTTGTTTCCTTTTTTTTGGTCATTTTGTTTCATTTTTTTGGTCATTTTGTGTCTTTTTTTGTCTGAAATAAAGTTGGATAGGTGAAAAAAAAGATCAGAGTAAAATTCAGATCATGAGTTTATAATAACTGCATAAAACTGTGTCTTTTATTGGTCATTTTGTGTCTTTTTTTGGTCAATTTTGTGTCTTTTTTTGGTCATGTTGTGTCTTATTGGTCATTTTGAACCAAGAGTAAAATTCAGATCATGAGTTTATAAAAACTGCATAAAACAGTAAACACTAAACTAGTGTGGTAACTTTTAGAACTCCATCACTGGCACCAAACTCCTTTCACAATTGTGCAAATTCAGTGTTTCCATGTGTTTGTGCAGAGGAACTGATGTGGTCCAACACAACTGTGACTGTGTTATCATTGGTGGGATTCACGCTTCAATTCTGCACAGTTCAACATCCAACAACGTGTCACTTTTACAACCTTTTCATTTCCTGCAACAGTTTTCTACCAAAATAAGGGTCGAGAATTAGTTCCAGTAGTTAGTTTTGATGTGATCAGTCACAGCAATCCGATAAGGATCTTAAATGTTGCTCACTCGTTAGTTTAAGATGCTTAAGATGAGGGTAACATTGCAATTTCCTGCATTTTTCACAGGAATAAGTCACGTTTACTCCACGGATTGAGACTTCCTGTAGTTTTCTTTTTACTTGCATGCTGCAAATTAAAACATCTACTTTGTAGATTATAAATTTAATCTATGGATGAAAGTAACATAGTTTTTTTTTCTTTAAAAAAATGTTGTTTTACTTTGAGTAAAAACTATAAACATGGTAAAACACACCGTCTCACACTCACCTTATTCGTGAAATATGATATAACAAAAATGATAATAAAAGTAATGCCAGCCAGGTGTCGTCTCCACTGCATGATGAGCTGCAGACTCACACAGCAGAGACATGATTCTCTACACAAACACTGCTACATGTCACACATATCTGTAGCTCAGAGGCATTCAGCAGAGGAAACTTCCCTCACGGTCCCCGATGACACGTCAAGACGTGTGAGACAAAGATCGTCTATTGTTTGAGAGATCAAGCACTAAACCAGGAGTCACTGAACAGAATCTCACACGCACAGTTCAGATCACCCAAAAAAAGAAACAAAATGACCAAAAGAAAGGAAACAAAATGACCAAAAAAGACATAAAATGACCCAAAAAAGAAACAAAATTACCAAAAAAAGACACAAAATGACTAAAAAAGACACAAAATGACCAAAAAATGAAACAAAATTACCCAAAAAAGACACAAAAAGACAAAAAAAAAGACACAAAATGACTAAAAAAACACAAAATGACCAAAAAAAGAAACAAAATTACCAAAAAAGACACAAAATTACCAAAAAAGACACAAAATGACCAGAAAAGACACAAAATTACCAAAAAAAGACACAAAATGACCCAAAAAAGAAACAAAATGACCCAAAAAAATACAGAATGACCAAAAAGACACAAAATGACCAAAAAAAGACACAAAATTGACCAAAAATGAAACAAAATGACCAAAAAAGACACAAAATGACCAAAAAACCCCCTCTTTTTGGTCATTTAATGTCTTTTTTTTTTTTTATCATTATCTGTTTTTTTAGTCATTTTGTGTCTTTTGGTGATTTTATGTCTTTTATTTGGTCATTTTGTTTTTTTGTGGCCATTTTGTGTCTTTTTTTTGGTCATTTGTGTCTTTTTTGGTCATTTTGTGTCTTTTATTGGTCATTTTGTGTCTTTTTAGATCATTTTGTGTCTTTTCTGGTCATTGTGTGTCTTTTTTAGTCATTTTGTGTCTTTTTAGATCATTTTGTGTCTTTTTTGGTCATTTTGTGTCTTTTATTGGTCATTTGTGTCTTTTTTTGTCAATTTTGTGTCTTTTTTTGGTCATTTTGTATTTTTTTTGTCATTTTGTGTCTTTTTTTATCATTTTGTGGTCAATTTATGTCTTTTTTGGTCATTTTGTTTCCTTTTTTTGGTCATTTTGTGTCTTTTTTTGGTCATTTTGTGTCTTTTATTGGTCATTTTGTGTCTTTTTTTGTCAATTTTGTGTCTTTTTTTGGTCATTTTGTATTTTTTTGGTCATTTTGTGTCTTTTTTTTTTATCATTTTGTGGTCAATTTATGTCTTTTTTGGTCATTTTGTTTCCTTTTTTTGGTCATTTTGTGTCTTTTTTTGGTCATTTTGTGTCTTTTTTTTAAATCATTTTGTCATTGTAGATTCATCAAAACTATAAATGAACACATGTGGAATTATGTACTTAACAAAAAAGTGTGAAATAACTGAAAACATGTCTTGTATTTTAGATTCCTCAAAGTAACCACCCTTTGCTTACTAGAATATAAGACATGTTTTCAGTTATTTCACACTTTTTTTCATTAAGTACATAATTCCACATGTGTTCATTAATAGTTTTGATGAATCTATAATGTCAATAGTCATGAAAATAAAGGAAACGCATTGAATGAGAAGGTGTGTCCAAACTTTTGTCCTGTACTGTACATTGAGAATTATTTGCATTATAAAAAAAAACTTTTAACAGTGTATTATATATTATATCATTTTTAAATTAAGAAATTTTTGAATTATTTTTATTGTTGTGTATATTAGCGATTGGTCCAATGTTTTGGGGGGAAAATAGGGCAACGCTTTATATTAAGGTCCTTGTAATAACCGTTAATTAACAAGTAATAAGGCGCTTGTAAGTCCTTACAAGATGCTTATTAACATTATTGTGTGTTTATAAGCTTATATAAGTGTTAATAATGGCATTATAATACAGCTAATAGCAGGCTATAAGAGATTTATAATAAGAACATTAATAAAAGCCTCATGAGTATCTTATAATTCTTCATAATAGCATTACATGTGTTCATTCATAGTTTTGATGCATTCAGTGAGAATCTACAATGTAAATAGTCATGAAAATAAAGAAAACGCATTGAATGAGAAGGTGTGTGTCCAAACTTTTGGCCTGTACTGTACATTTTAAATATTATCATGTAATTTGTAATGTGTCCCGTGGTTCTGGTCTCCTAAAACAGAGCGGAGTGAGTCCTCTGTCCGTTCCTTTGTGAACGGATCATTTGTCTCAGAAGAGTCACGTGGTGTCCAGCAAGTTTCCGTGTTGACAGAGATGTGAGCAGAGTGAAGCTGGTCGGGTTCAGACCAGAGATGGTGAGCTGTCATGGCTTTCTTACGGACCAAAGAGAGAACTAAAGAAAGGTTTGTAACGCTTCTGCTCTTCTTAACGTGACGTAATATGAGACAGGGACGTCACGCTGTGGTTTAGTCCGCGCTCCGCAGTGGCAGCGGAGTGTTTTTCTCCACTGTGGATGAATCCCAGTATAGCGTCAGACTGGGCCACTCAGATAATGACAGCTCCACTGTCAGCTGTGTGATGCGCTCTTATATTATTACTGGAGGCTCAAAGAGGCACTGAGCTGGAGTTTCACTCTGTGGTTATTATGTGCTGTTATAACGACTCAAGTTCACTCTATTTATAGTAAACTCAACTGTACATTGTTTTCTCTAATTGTTTTCTCTAACACTATCGTCACACTGTTAAAATGATCGCCTAAGTCATTTTTTGTCAAAATGTATTTATTTTTGTTGTTGCCTGAATCAGTAGTTCTCAACCTTTTTGAGTCGCGACCCCCCAAAATAATAAAAGAGACACAAAATGACCAAAAAAAAGACACAAAATGACCAAAAAAGAGAGAAAATGACTAAAAAAAGACACAAAATGACCAAAAAAGACACAAACTGACCATAAAATAATAAAAAAGACACAAAATGACCCAAAAAAGACACAAAATGACCAAAAAAAGACACAAAATGACCAAAAAAAGAGACAAAATGACTAAAAAAAGAGACAAAATGACTAAAAAAAGACACAAAATGACCAAAAAAGGCACAAATTGACCACAAAATAATAAAAAAGACACAAAATGACCCAAAAGAGATTCAAAATGACCAAAAAAGACACAAAATGACCCAAAAAGAGACAAAATGACTAATAAAAGACACAAAATGACCAAAAAAGACAAAATGACCAAAAAAGGCATAAAATGACCACAAAATAATACAAAAAATACACAAAATGACACAAAAGAGATACAAAATGACCAAAAAAAGACATAAAATGACCAAAAAAAGACACAAAATGACCAAAAAAAGAGACAACATGACTAAAAAAGGCACAAATTGACCACAAAATAATAAAAAAGACACAAAATGACCCAAAAAGAGGTACAAAATGACCAAAAAAAGACATAAAATGACCAAAAAAAGACATAAAATGACCAAAAAAAGACACAAAATGACCAAAAAAGGCACAAATTGACCACAAAATAATAAAAAAGACACAAAATGACCCAAAAGAGATACAAAATGACCAAAAAGAGACATAAAATGACCAAAAAAAGACACAAAATGACCAAAAAAGGCACAAATTGACCACAAAATAATCATAAAGACACAAAATGACCCAAAAGAGATACAAAATGACCAAAAAAAGACATAAAATGACCAAAAAAGGCACAAAATGACCAAAAAGACTAAAACACATTAACACTTTAACACAGTGGAGACAGAGCTGACTTCCAAAATGATTTGGCGACCCCCAGAAATCATCTCGCGACCCCAATTGGGGACGGGACCCCAAGGTTGAGAATAGCTGGCCTAAATCATCTCCTCATAGCCACCTATGGTAAAATAATTTATATCCTCAGTTGATAAGATAATGTGATTTTACCCCTTTAAAATAATAACCTATGTCAAGTGTGTCACTTTTCTTTGAACATGTCTTTGTGACTTAAACAACAAAGGTAACACTTTATTTTGAAGGTGTCTACATAAGAGTGACATGAGCGTGTCATAAACATGACATGAAATGTGTCATGAACATTAATGACACTTTGAAGTAACATTAATGCTCATGATACTTGTCATGTCATGTTTCTGACAGGCTTGTGTGACTCTCATGTAGACGCCTTCAAAATAAAGTGTTACCATATCTTGCTTAAGTCACAAAGGCATGTTCAAAAAATGTCCTAAGTCATTTATTTAAAGTTAAGTTACATAATTTACACACAGTGTTATTACTATGCCAATAGCCATCCTTTGTTACATCTTTTTTGAGTGAAATGATATATAAATGTGTTTGTTACACTTTTGGTGAAATTTTTTGTGTTTCCTGCAAAACTTGGAAAAATGAGTTAGGCGATTATTTTAACAGGGTGACGAAATTCAAAACGCATTTAAAAGGGGACATATTATGGTAGTTTTCAGGCTCATTTTTGTATGTTGGGTATCTACTATATATATATATATATGTAAATAAGCACCTTGACATGCTTTATAATTAAAAGACATGGAAATCTCATTTTACCATACACTGCAAAAAAAGAAAAGTTGGGTGAACTCAAAATTTCAAGACAACAAACTTCAATAAAATTTTAAGTTGGACAATTAAACTAAATATTTTAAGTTTTGTTTTTGAGTTTGCTCAACTCTGAATTCAGATTTTTGTCAACTCAACTGTAAGTTGTACTAACTTATAATTTTACATTGTAATAACTTTTAATCCTTACTTCTGCTAACTTCTGCAATGTGCTGAATTGGCACGATTGTAACGCCGCTATGAAATGTCAGCTAATGTTGCGACCACAATTTTGAGTTAGCATTGATACGCTAATGGCTACTCTTGTAGCTGTAACAAGCAGCGCCGCTAGCATCAGTTAGCCGCTAGCGTCAGTTAGCCACTAGCATCAGTTAGCCGCTAGCTATCCCAACAAAGAAATAAGAGTTATCAGAACTATTGTCCCTTGTTGTGAACCCCAACTTAAAGATATAAGTAACAACAACTCACCAACTTGTTTTTGAGCAGACAACTGGCTTCCTTTGTTGTGCTAACTTACATTATTGCCCTAAATGTCAGTAATTTATATTTCCAAGTTTCACCAACTTAAATCACTGTTTTAGGCCAAAAAAACACACAAGTTGGCTTTTTTACAGTGTATGGGACCTTTTTGTCTTGGTATGATTTCTTTTATCTTTAAAATAAAATCCCTACAAGATTATTTCTGACCTGAATAGGATAAAAACATAATTGTACAACTGATCTCCCCAGTGCTACTATACACATTAACCAAAGTGCATAATGGACCATATAGTAGCATCCTATTGAATAAGTCCTTGGTGAGTTCTAGGCCACATATATATGTTCCATCTGTTAAAAGCCTTTAAATGATGTTCCACAGTGCTGAGATCTAAAGTGCAGCGTTGTGTTTCCAGACTCCTCAGAGCAGTTTAACAGGGAGAAGAATATAAGATAAACTACTCCAGCTAAAGCAGAGCAAGGTTATTATAGTTAACGAAAACTAAGAAAATAACGAAAGCTAAAATTGAAAAAACATTTTCGTTAACTGAAATAATAATAAAAACAAGAGTTTTTTAAAAATTATAACTAACTGAAACTGTATTTTGTGGTTACAAAACTAACTAAAATTATAGTGAAAATGTCCTTAGTTTTTGTTTTTGTCAACTTTTTTCATTCATAATTCAGTGTTTCTATTTGAACATGCAACACATGGTGAATATGTTTACTGAGACTGGGATGTTTACACTAGAACCAAAATACAAAACACCCAGAACTGTAAGAGTTAATAACCTTATTTGGGCTGAGATGATAAACCAAAGGAAATGAAAGCACATAGCCATTACAAAAAAACTAAAACTAACACTAAAACTAGTAAAAACTAAACTAAAACTAGAAAACTCACTCTAAAAACTAACTAAAACTAACTGAATTTGAAAACAAAAATTCACAACAAAATTAAAACTGAAACTAATGAAAAATCCAAAACTATTATAACCTTGAAGCAGAGTGCTGTATTTGCCAACCAGTGGTTATAAACCAGCCCTTGTGTTTATTCATATTAGTGTTCTGTATCAAAATTAGATTACATTAGCTTTGCTTCAGTCACCACAGGCTTGCAGCAATGTGGTGACTTTTTCTTTCCCCAAAACTGATTTTGAGACCACAGCCCCATCTAAAACAAGCTTTCTTCTTTCCCCAAATTTAAAATCAATTTATCTCACTTTAGGTGACTTTAGGCCAGGGATTGCTGCAGCACTAAGAATGAATAGCACTGGCAGGAAATAAGTCATATTCAATGCAGCAGAACCAGAAAAATCTTCTTTTTTTTATTTTATGCGTCTTCTTCCTGCCAAAACCTGGTCCCTTCATTACCCACAATGCAGCTTGAGCAAGTGATGTCACTCAAGAGATCCCACTGGAGGCATTCTCTTAGTTTTCAGGCAGCTTCCCTTGGAGCCACAGAAGGCTTTATACAACTTTTTCCACATACACTACTGGTCAAAAGTTTTAGAACACCCCAATTTTTCCAGTTTTTTATTGAAATTCAAGCAGTTCAAGTCAAATGAACAGCTTGAAAGGGTACAAAGGTAAGTGGTGAACTGCCAGAGGTAAATAAAAAAAGGTAAGCTTAACCAAAACTGAAAAATAATGTACATTTCAGAATTATACAAGTAGGCCTTTTTCAGGGAACAAGAAATGGGTTAACAACTTAACTCTATGGAGTCTTGGGCTATTTTGTCCATTTTTGAATTCTTTTCATGTCTTTGTAAGTCATTTTGTGTCTTTTTTTGGTCATTTTGTGTCTTTTTTTTAGTCATTTTGTGTCTTTTGGTGTCTTTTTTTGTCATTTTGTGTCTTTTTTTTAGTCATTTTGTTTCTTTTTTTAGTCATTTTGTGTCTTTTGGTGTCTTTTTTGTCATTTTGTGTCTTTTTTTATTCATTTTGTGTCTTTTGGTGTCTTTTTTTGGACATTTTGTGTCTTTTTTTAGTCATTTTGTGTCTTTTTTTAGTCATTTTGTGTCTTTTGGTGTCTTTTTTTGGTAATTTTGTGTCTTTATTTAGTCATTGTGTGTCTTTTGGTGTCTTTTTTTATCATTTTGTTTCTTTTTTTAGTCATTTTGTGTCTTTTGGTGTCTTTTTTGTCATTTTGTGTCTTTTTTTATTCATTTTGTGTCTTTTGGTGTCTTTTTTTGGACATTTTGTGTCTTTTTTTAGTCATTTTGTGTCTTTTTTTAGTCATTTTGTGTCTTTTGGTGTCTTTTTTTGGTAATTTTGTGTCTTTATTTAGTCATTGTGTGTCTTTTGGTGTCTTTTTTTATCATTTTGTGTCTTTTTTTGGTCATTTTGTGTCTTTTTTTCGTCCTTTAGTCCAACATAAAATGTGATTTAGAATCATTTTTTTATTTTCAAAACACTATCATGCTCAATCAAGAATTTTAAATGTTGCAAATGTGCATTAATTTCAGAGTACACTGAGACATTAAACTGCATCATTTTCAATTAAATTCTGGAAAAGTTGGTGTGTTCTAAAACTTTTGACCAGTAGTGTACATATGCAGCATTACTCCCCAATACCTGTAATACACCGACTTTATTGTGTAAAATCAGCAGAGTTCCCTTTTTAATGACTTTAGTTGTTGTATAATGTTCGTCCCAGTATCAGAAAACCTGTCAATCAGTTTTAAAGTGACAGCTAATTAGAATTAGTTTGGTTCAGCCTGTTAGTTTCATGTTCTCTCTCTCTCTTCTCTTGTTTCTCTCTAGATTTTCTCTCCTCTTGCTGGATTTGGAGGAATATTATTTTGAACAGCACACAGCTTACCATGTGACGACCGCTTCAAAAAATAACAGGTAATTTAAATAGTTAACAGCAAGACTTGATGTACAACTACTAACACCAGTTACTTCATCATTTTTGACTCTATGAATGTGGTTTCTCTGGTTGATTCATCTGTTCTGTCATGATATGTGATGATCCTGATCACTATTTTACAATGCTTAACCCCATTAATGTGTAAAAACCATAATAGGTTTTAAACCCTGAGATATCTCCTGCATACGGGTGGTTGACGTGACGCTCAATTTTTGTGTTCCCAGTGACAAATATTACTAAAATTTGATAATATTTCTTAAAAATTAATGTTTTAATATGCAGTTCATTCTTCTACATCTAATCCATCTGCAAACAATGAGTATCGTTCTTCAACTATGCAAATATTCTGTTTTGAACATGACATTTGTCCACCGGTGCAACTGTCCTAGGTAGCATAACTTATCTTAAAACAACTGTAATTTAATGAAAAATGAATCTAAATACATTAAAATACTTGAATGCATGTCATACGAGTGTTTACTTAATGAATATAGAGGATATAAGTGTTAAGGTCCCTATGTAGAGTTATTATGACACATTACATTTTGTCCTCCTGGAGCAACGCCATGATGTCGATATAAAACAGGCATTAATGTGACCACCCCATTACTGAGAGGGGTCCTTCCAGAATCAGGAAGGAAGGAAGAATCTCTGGACACAAGATCACTTCTGTCTCAAATATTTTCATAATATTAATATTTCCGTGCAGTGTTGGAACTGGTCGTCTTCAGGTAGTCCTTTGGTACAACGCAGTTTAAGCATTGATCTGAATATTTTTATCAATTTACATTGATTCATCATTGAAAATAATGTAAATTGATAAAAATATTCATAACTAATATGCCTTGGGCTTATCTATCTTATCTGTTGAACATTCTCTGAATTAAATAATGACATTCTTTATTTTGTTGCACCGGTGGACACATTTTAGGACTACCACACCAAAAAGTTAATAATATGCTAAATATATGAAGAATTAGAAATGCACACATTCAGTTTTGAATTATTCACATATAAAGGGAATATAATTGTATGTCATTTGACATATATTTTTTGAATTATTCTGTTTTTCACTTTTCACGTCAACCACCCATGTATCAGGTGTTTGCAGGTACAAGGTCTAGCCTTTAAAGCTCGGAGCAGCTGTTCAAACATCATGTCATCCTGCTATGAAGGCTTGAGTCAACCAAAAGAAAAAGCTCTCAGAATGAGATTATTCAGACAATTTCATTTTATTGTCCCATTAAAGCAGACATAACGTGTCCAAGGAGGAGAAGGGACATATAAAAGCTGTTTCCACACAATTTTGCAATAATCATTAGTGTCTTTAGCCTCATAATTTGCTGTCATTAGTATAATTCTGCCGCAGAATTTAACACCATCAGCTACAGTGTCAGTAGCTGAGAACCTGCTAGGTTGTTTTACAGCACAAAACAAGATGACGGCCTTAGAAATAAGCATTCTTGCACATTTTATTGCACTTCAGTTCTAGTTCTATACACTTTTGTTTGAAATAATTCCTATTTAGCATTTAATTCCTATTTTATGCAAACTTTTCTAACAGAACTTTACATTTTTTCATGTACACTACTGGTCAAAAGTATTAGAACACACCAACTTTTCCAGAATTTAATTGAAAATGATGCAGTTTAATGTCTCAGTGTACTCTGAAATTAATGCACATTTGCAACATTTAAAATTCTTTATTGAGCATGATAGTGTTTTGAAAGTAAAAAAAAAGATTCAAAATCACATTTTATGTTGGACTAAAGGACTAAAAAAAGACACAAAATGACAAAAAAGACACCTAAAGACACAAAATGACTAAAAAAAGACACAAAAAAAGACACAAAATGACTTACAAAGACATGAAAATAATTCAAAAATGGACAAATTAGCCCAAGACTCCATAATTTCAATAAAAAACTGGAAAAATTGGGGTGTTCTAAAACTTCTGACCGGTAGTGTATCTATTTCCTTATTGCATCAAATATTTATTCATGTATCAGCTTGTATTTGTATTATTCTTTATCACAGTCTTAATAGTATTAATGTGGTTATAATCAAGCAAATAGGTGCTAAAAAGCTAACTCAGTTATTTTCCTTCCAGGAAAGTCCGAGGCTCGTTCAAAGTCTGCTCCAGATCCATCATATTTGATCCAGAGGATTTTGCAGAGCCAATTTTAAAGGTTTGTTTTAATGATACATTTTTTAAAAAGCATAGTATAGTTTTTTCACTCCTGCTACCAGATAAGATAAGGAGAATAAAGGTTCTTGTATGTTTTATTTAAGGCATCTTATTTTGACAGTCTTCTTCTTCTCCTTGTCTCAGGAGGTTAAATGAGGTCACCAGGTTGTTACATAATTATGTGTCTGTTTCTGCAGATTCCTCTTCGAGACTGTAAGAAGATCGAGTTTGTGGAGAGAGAGAGCAATCCTTTCAATGAGTGAGTATAAATTCATCTGCAGCTCGGTTCACACCCTGATGTTTACTCAGTAGAACTGGTCTGGTAACTTTGAAACGGCATGCAAATGTTAACTATAGTTAGAAACAACAACAAACTGTCTCTGGATGATAGTTCAGTTTGGAACACATTCACTGTTGGTTCTTCAGTGCTTATCAGCAGAATCCCATCATTGAATTGTCCTTATTTAATTTCACTGTGTTCATTTTGGATTTTACTTTGATTGGAACTTTCCCTTAACCCATTAATGCCTAAAGCGCCTGGAAAAAAATGCCTGTAAAACCTCTGGACGATTTTCAAATGACCCCCTAAAACCTGAAGTTTTTCTGGAAATTCAACAGAAGATTTTTCAGCCTCTGTAGCAGATAGAAAAGTATTTGAGAGCTTATATCCATGGCTTTCATACGAAGTTGAGTTTATTTGTCCAAACCTTCAATAAAGTTTTTTAAAAATCAACAAACTCAGCAAATGTTACATTTGACTGAATAAAAAATCCTATGCATAATACTAATACATGCCCATTAGCAAGATGCTAACATGATATGACCACTGGAAGAACAAGACATAGTTCTCATTAGCCTACTGTAATAATAAAAAAGATAATTATCATAATAATAATAATAAATAATAATAATACATTTTATATATTGCACTTTTCAGGGTACTCAACGACGCATAAAGTAATATAAGACATAAACAGTCATGATTTCTTATATTATCATCGCAATCAATTAGCCTATTATTATTATTAATATTAATATATTATTAATAATATTATTATTATCTCCAGATGGCCACAAATCTGTCTGTTCTTCGGTGAAAATATGTCGTCTAAAAACATATTCCTCATTCATAAATGCCGGTCGATTGGTTCCGAGGGTTCAAAGTCCAGATCAGCAATAAAATCATCGGTGCTGTTTTCATCAGATCTCTTCCGTCACTTCCTGCTGAGCTCCTCCGCTATAGTCGTCTTCCTCCATGATTTAAAGTTCTGGAAAAGTCCCATGATGCATTGCGACACTCCCGCATGTATTCTGATGCATTTCATTGGCCAAGAGACCGAAAATAGGTGGAAAAAAACTACAAATACTACAAAATGACATATCCGCTGTCCCGGTTTTAATGGTAGAATAACGCAACAGCGCTCCTGGTTTTAATGGTAGAAATGCTATAATGCTTTCCCGGCGTCAATGGGTTAAAACAGTAAAGTAATGAAGCACGGTGATATATTTTTTTAACTTGTTTGTGTTTTCCTCATAGGCCGAGGCCGTCTGCCATCAATATTTCATGTGTGCAGGTGAGAATATTGACCATGTTGATGTTGAAAGATTCACCGTAATAAACTGTAATATTTGTTGTTTTATCACACATTATTCTCTTTAATCATTCCAGCAGTGTATTGTTTGTCAAAGTAACAACACTTTTTTCATTTTCAATTTATTTCAGGTTATTTACATCAAAGAAAGCAACGTCATAGCACCTTACAGGAATGAAAGGGTGAGTCAGCTGAACCTCAGCAGGTTCTCCTCTCATGTTTAAAAGACTTTAAAACACTTCCAACAAACTTGGTATGTTTCGTAAAACGTAGATAAAACAGAATGCATCAGATTTTTAATCGTTGTGTGTTGATTCATTAAAATAAAAAGGTATCAGTTTAAATATTGCATATATTGTCTTTGTGCAGTTTTCAATTGAATATGTGGATTAGCACATTATCGCATTAACATTTTAGAAATTGGCCCGATGTCTTTGGAATCAGGGTTGTAGCATCCAAGTCCATTCATGCAAAACTGCAAACCTGTGCATTTATCATGTTATAATGGGGCGTAAAAAAGTCTGTTGAGGTTAAATAGAGTGTGAATTGCACTCCGTCACACTTGAGTTTTCACAGCCTTTAGATCAAATGAGGGTTTGAGCCGTTTTGAGACTTTGCCGCAGTGTTTTACACACATCATTTAGCTACAAGGTCTCACTGCTGAAGCTCTGTTGTCCATACTAATCACACTCAAACAGCTACACATCAGTTATTATGTATTTATATCAACAATAAAACCACTGGCTGAGGCCCCGTTTACACGAGGACGCTTGTGGGTAAAAACGACAAAATATTTTATGGGAAGTGCCTTTCGTTTAGACGGTGACGGCGATTTTGGGGCTTAAAGATGCAAAAATCTGAAACCACCCTCCAAAGTGTAAAAGTGTAATCCTCTCCTCCGTAGCGTGTCGTCTACACTGACAAGACACAAAACTCTGATCTGATCTGCTCACGTCACGTATGTGTTTACGTCACATACATGCTCCAGGACAGGAAATAAAGAAACGTGGGATTATTTCCATGGTGGGACCTTCAAGCTGCTCTGGCAGCTCTAATAAACTTACAGGAGTCTTTCCACCAAATGTCCAGGATATGTACAGATAGTATTAGTGAACAGAGAAGGATCTGGAATTACCTCCATCACATTCTGGATGCAGCGATTGGTGGGAGGAGCCAGACGGCTGTGAACGAGACCTGGGAGATCTAGTGATGGAGGAGAACTTTGTGGAAGGAGTAGCTGATGGAAATGTGTGGCGTGAAAACTTCTGCATGCCCAAAGATGCTCTTATGGCTTTAAGTGATGCCGCCTGGCTGCATACAATCCAATTTCACACACTTTTGCGTCACCGTATGCAGCAGATTTCCTCCTGAAAACGCTCGTCTAAACGAGGAATAAAAAGTGAAGACGCGACGCCACTTTTGCGTCTTCTGTTCAGACCGTCCTCGTGTAAACGGAGCCTGAAGCTACACATTTAACCAAAAATGTGCAGAAGAAGTTCTGTGGAGGACTCAGAAGTCTCCAGGATTTGATCTCAAATGACTTAAACTTCTCTCGTCTCTTTGCAGGGACCACAGAAAGTGACTTTTCAACTGGAAGGTTGGAGCAAAACAGAAGATGTCGTCCAAACGTTACTTCAGGTGCGTAGCTACTCCCAAACAATAGAGTCTCCACTACAACCTGAGTGTTGTAGGAACAGGACAGGGTGTGCTTGCTTTAATAAACTGACCCATTAGATTGTTCTTGACTCTGTAAATCATGTAATTAGGTTTATTTGTTGAACTGCTCTGTGTGACTCTGGTGTATTTTGCAGCTCCACAGAGCGTCCTGTCTGGAGAAGCTTGGAGACCAGACTGCCATGGTGAGTCAGTCATCACTTAAAGGGATAATTGAAGTGTGGTTGCATGAGGTACTTTTCCATAACCAGTGTATTGCCTACAATAGATGGCAGTTTGGAGAAACAGACAGGAGTACTGGTGCAGGAAAAGGTTATTATAGTTAACGAAAACTAACGAAATAACAAAAACTAGAATTGAAAAAACATTTTCGTTAACTGAAATAAAAATAAAAACTAGAGTTTTTAAAAAAACGATAACTAACTGAAACTGTATTTTGTGGTTACAAAACTAACTAAAACTAACTGAAATTATAGTGAAAATGTCCTTAGTTTTCGTCTTTGTCAACTTTTTTCATACGTAATTCTTTTGGTTGATATTAAATCTATTTAATCTGGTTTTATGACTTAATAACCTTATTGGGGCTGAGATGGATCAGACAAAGGAAACAAAGGAAACATTTATTGTGACCTTATTGAATCTGGCACCCAACAAATACCCCATTACAAAACAACTACAACTAATAAAAACTAAACTAAAACTAAGCATTTTCCAAAAAATAAAAACTAATTAAAACTAATGAACTCACTCTGAAAACTAACTAAAACTAACTGAATTTGAAAACAAAAATTGACAACGAAATTAAAACTAAAACTAATGAAAAATCCAAAACTATTATAACCTTGGTGCAGGAGCCAAGCAATGTATAAAAAGTCTAAGATAAATTAATGGAAATATTCTAAATAGTGATGTTGATAGTAATCCCTCCTGCCTCTGCAAACTGAAGCCGCCATCGACTGTAGTAATACACTGACTATGATTAATAATAATAATAATAATAATAATAACACACACTCACTGTCCATTTTAAAATCTAAGCACACACACTGGGACTCTAAAGCCTGAAAGATGGTGATATGGTGAAAATCAAAAGCATGAATGATGATAAGTTTTTGCTTTTTGTATTTTATTCCACATAATCTTAATTCCTTCAGTGCATGGTTTTTGTTAATTGTTGGGAACAATCATTAGCATTCACAAGCAAACATCCAGTTCTTGTTTATTTCTAGATTGCAGCCAATTTACAATCACGACTGGCGAGGTCGTCTTTTGACAAAAACTGGTATGTTCACTTTGATTTATGTTTCACTGTTTGGTACACCACAATTTTTAATAAATATGGTGATTTAAACATACACTACTGGTCAAAAGATTTAGAACACACCAACTTTTCCAGAATTTAATTGAAAATGATGCAGTTTAATGTCTCAGTGTACTCTGAAATGAATGCACATTTGCAACATTTAAAATTCTTTATTGAGCATGATAGTGTTTTGAAAGTAAAAAAAAGATTCAAAATCACATTTTATGTTGGACTAAAGGACTAAAAAAAGACACAAAATGACCAAAAAAAGACACAAAATGACCAAAAAAAGACACAAAATGACAAAAAAACACACCCAAAGACACAAAATGACCAAAAAAAAGACACAAAATGACAAAAAAAAGACACAAAATGACAGAAAAGACACCTAAAGACACAAAATAACTAAAAAAAGACACAAAATGACCAAAAAAAGACACAAAATGACAAAAAAAGACAACAAAAGACACAAAATGACCAAAAAAAGACACAAAATGACAAAAAAAAGACACAAAATGACCAAAAAAAGACACAAAATGACATAAAAGACACAAAATTACAAAAAAAAAGACACAAAATGACTTACAAAGACATGAAAAGAATTAAAAAATGGACAAAATAGCCCAAGACTCCATAGAGTTAAGTTGTTAACCCATTTCTTGTTCCCTGAAAAAGGCCTACTTGTATAATTCTGAAATGTGCATTATTTTCCAGTTTTGGTTAAGCTTACCTTTTTTTATTTACCTCTGGCAGTTCACCACTTACCTTTGGACCCTTTCAAGCTGTTCATTTGACTTGAACTGCTTGAATTTCAACAAAAAACTGGAAAAATTGGGGTGTTCTAAAACTTTTGACCGGTAGTGTATATTGTTGTTGTATGTGAGCGTGCAGCTTGATAAAACAATGTTGTAAATGTGATGTGAAGCTTTGAGAGTGTGTGTGAGAAGCCTCACATGGAGTGTGCGGTGGAGATGGTCCTGCCTCTGGTGTCCAACCCGGGACACGTCTGCATAACGGATGAAAGCCTGTACTTCCAGCCGCTCAATGGATATCCGGTGAGCCGCCACATCTGCACGCTGACTTCTGTTATACAGTTCAGTTAATTATATCGTATTTACTGATGACTGATGTGTCTGGACCTTTAGGATCAGGTGATTCAAATCAAACTTCACAGAGTGAGGAGAATCTACAAAAGACGGCATGGACTCAGACCTCTGGTTAGTACAACTAGCCAGAGAAGGCTAATGAAGAATAATGTGAGGCTCAAATAACTTAACTTAACTTGTCTCCCTCCAGGGTCTGGAGGTGTTCTGTACTGAGAATGATTTCTGCTCTGACATCTACCTGAAGTTCTACAACACGGCTGACAGAGATGAAATCTACTACTACATCGCTACTTTCCTGGGTGAGAAAAATAAAGCCAGCAGTGAATCTGTTACAGATTGTGTTTAAATTCTTTTTAAAAAATTGTGTCAGCAGTATTGAAGATTACATTTTTTGGATGAAAGTTAGTTTCTCATTGTGAGACTTTCCTGACTTTGCAGAGTTTTGATACAAAATGTTTTTAGTGACATAAATACCCAGTTATCCTTAAAGGAAAGTTATGGGGGATATACCACCATTTCTGATGTGTTTTCAAAAACACTATCCCTAAATGTCAAAGATCTGTGATGTGACATAAACATTACATTGGCCGCTTATAGTATTTATGTTTATAATATTTATGTTTATAATATTTCACATTTTAAAATTAAAAAAAACTACACAAATTTGCCTTTTTCTCTGCATCTCCACAACATCTATCAAAATTGTGACATTATTAGTTCTGTTTAACAACAAATTATTTTTTAGATTTGTTTTTAAGTAGCATAATAATAATAAATTGATAATAAATAAATACAAATACCCATGTGTCTTTTTGTTTATCAAAATTGTGACTTTAATTTGTTCAGGAAATATGGTCAAAACAAGTTAAATGCAATACAGGACACCCTGTTAACCCATTGAAGCCTGGAAAGCGTTTACGTCGTTTTGTAGTATTTGTATAAGCTCTCAAATACTTTTTGAATTTCATTTCTATCTGCTACAGAGGCTGAAAAATCTATTATTTAGTAGAAGCGTTCACACTTTTTTTTCCAGAATTTTTCCAGAATTTCCAGAAAATTAGAGGCTTATTTTAAAATCACCCAGCGGTTTTTCAGGCCTCAATGGGTTAACGGATTAGAATTGTTAAATGGGTTTAAACTTAGCCTAGTAACAAAAAATAGAATATTTAACGTGTTTGTTACACGGGTGTCACCATGGGTTCTTATGGGTTAACCTGGACCTCAAAAGGTGGAAGCCCATTTCCACTGATTGAAATAAAAAGTCCTCTAGTCTTGTTGAAGGCCTGAATGAGTATCAGCTGTCAGCATTGATCCAAAATATTGGCATTCACCTTTTGGAAACCACTTTTGGTGAAACCCTATATCACATATTGACTGAACCGTGTTTTCCTGCCCAGAGAACCACGTGACGGAGCACACAGCAGAGAGCTACATGCTGCAGTGGCAGCGCGGCCATCTGAGCAACTACCAGTATCTGCTCCACCTCAACAACCTGGCTGACCGCAGCTGCAACGACCTCTCCCAGTATCCGGTTTTCCCCTGGGTCCTCGCTGACTACACCAGCGCTCAGCTAGGTGGGTCGGAGAAGAAATGCAAGATGATCCGGATGAGAAAACACAGCCAGCTTCTCAATCTAATGACTCTACTGCATACAGCTGCTCAAATAACTGCTATTGTGTGTTTGAATTTTTTATTTTTTATTTATTTTATTGTTGTTTGCACTTAAAAAACATACAATCGTTAGGAAATAAGAGTGCAAGAAACAGTAAAAGAAAATGCAGGAAAGATCAAAAAGCCCAATGGGCTTATATATACGCGACCCTCCCTCTTAAACCTATAAATAACTATACTTTACTTAAATTACATAGCTAGATGAAAATAAAAAAATACAAACAAAATTTAAACAAAACAAATACAAAGGTGTAGAACAGGGGTCTCAAACTCAAATTACCTGGGGGCCGCTGGAGGCAGTATCAAAATGACCAAAAAAAGACCAAATTACAGAAAAAGACAAAATGACTGAAAAAACACTACATTACGTTAAAAAAATTACGTTAAAAAGACACAAAATGACCCAAAAAAATACACAAAGTGACCAAAAAGACACAAAATGAAAGAAAAAAACTAAATTACTTAAAAAAAGACACACAATTACCAAAAAAGACACAAAATTATTAAAAAAAGACAAAATTACCCCATAAAAGTAATAAAAGGGACCTTCCACACACAACATGGTAAAGTCCCATTCATATAAAACTCAAATTAAACTTTCATATCAAGTTTGAGACCCCTGGTGTAGAACATCTATAGTGATTTTTTGAGCTTGGTCTTAAAAGTATTTAAAGAGGAACATGATTCTGTTAGATGTTTTATGTCTAACACCTTGATAAACAAATGAGAATTTGGACAGAGGTCCTACAGAAAGGAATATGTAAATAATTCTTTCTTCTTGTAAGATGTGTATGATAATGAGAATTAAACTCAAAGTAACTATGAAGAAAGTTAGGTAAAGATGCAGGAAGGCAAATTACTTTATACATAAGAACCCCTGTTTGATACTTATTGACCTCATAAATTGTAAGTAGTTGCAATTGTTTAAATAATGGTTTAGTTTATGGGCTAAATAAGAAGAGTTAGTGGCAATTCTTACAAAGGATTTATGAAATCTATGAATTGCCTGTAAATAAGAATGGTAAGTGCTCGCCCAAATTATATTACAGTAAGATATGTAAGGATAAATTAAACTGTAATACAATATTAGAAGTGTGCTCTTTTTCAAATGGTGTTTAACCCTTTTTATAATGCCCAACGATTTTGAAACCTTTATACAGACAAGTTCACAATGATTCTTAAAACAGAGTTTTTCATCAATGTAGTTTGATATTACTTATTGTGTGCCTTATTGTTTTAAAAATGTAGCAAGTAGAGCAGTAAGGGGTAACAATAACCGTTCATATTAAACATACATCAGTTGTTAATTATCAGGATTTCTTTATTTCCCAGATATGACTAATGCTGCCACATTCAGGGACCTGAGCAAACCTGTGGGAGCCTTGAACAAAGAGCGACTAGACCGACTGCTGGTGAGACTCTGCTGCTTCTCTGTTTCTTAGATATAACCCAGTGAATACTTGGGATTTAACTTAGAGGTACTTTGTTAAGCAGTTTACATGAATACATTGCTTAGTATGGAAATGTGTAGTATGATTGTAACATAACTTAAAAACTATAGACAGATGATGTTGAATTTAGCCAGGAAACAAATCAAAGGTGTATTATTGGTTGTTTTTTACGAACCAAGAACAATGCAAGCTACAAGCTACCTGTATGCTAACCTAAGCTAAGCTAAGCTAAGGTTAGCCAGTTAACTGTAACTTAGCCACATGGCGTGGATCTGGCATTGCTTCTTAATTAGCTGATAAATTAAATTTCAAACCAACAGCTAACTAGTTGGTATCATAGATATCTAGGTATCCTTGAGCAAGATACTGAACCCCAAAATGCTCCCGATGCTGCGTTCATCGGTGTGTGAATGAATTCCCAATGGTGGCAGGTGGGACCGTTTAGGGTAGCCTCTGCCACCAGTATGAATGTGTGTGTGAACGGGCGAATGAACGCAGTCTGTGTAGCAGAAAATACTTCTTGACTAAAAATAATGAAGCGAGACCTTTCCTTTAATGATCAGACGATCTTTAGTGAAAAATAAAGAAGAGCAAAAACAGACAGCGTGTGCGTTCATGCCGTGACTCCACATTTCTTGCTAACACAACAAACTCTGACATAACGTAATCACGTACGTTACGTCTGCTCCCAGAGCATCTTGGGAAATGAAGTCTTTAATGTAACTCCAAATCAATGAAATGAAATGTCTCTTTCTAATCACATATTACACACATGAACAGTTTTTAATAATATCACTGTTAACTTATATTTTGTGTTTCATATTTTTATTGATGTGTATACAAAAAAAAAAACAGAGGGACATACCTACATCAGGGTACATTGGTGTCGACATTAAACATGTTGTACACATCCTTAGATTTAAATTGTATGATTTTAAGAACTAACAACAGTCACACAAAACGAAACCAAATAGACTATACAGTATTTAGATATTTAGACATAGTCTAAATAAAATGAATAAACTGACCACATAAACATAACAGATAAAATACATAAATAATAATAAAAGAGAGAGGGGAAAGAGGAGGAAGTAAAAAAAAATATATATATGTATATGTAATGTGTACATATATATATATATATATATATATATGTGTGTGTATATATATATATATATGTGTATATATATATATGTATATGTATGTATATATATATATATATGTATATGTATGTATGTATATATGTGTGTATATATATATATATGTGTGTATATATATATATATATATATATATGTGTGTGTATATATATATATATGTGTATATATATATATATATATATATATGTATATATATATGTGTGTGTATATATATATATATGTGTATATATATGTATGTATATATATATATATGTATATATATATATATATATATATATACACATATATATATATATATACACATATATATATATATGTATGTTAACTTATATTTTAACCTGTATTGACTTATTTATTCTTTTACTCAGACAAATCAATTCTCAACAGTCTGTAGTGTGAAGCACTTTGGATAAAAGCGCTTCACGTTTTTTGGCCGATGCTCGCTCGCTCTCTCTCCACAAAATGACACACATAACCTCTAAAATACTTGTGGGTAAAATGTCTAACTTTAGTCATCCTTTGACTATAGATGCAGTAAATCTGTTGCTGAGTGTTTGCTTCATCTTCTGTCTGTGCTGTGAGAACTGAAGTGAGTAAACAGATGTGTGTGTTCTCAGGCTCGCTACAGAGGCATGCCTGAACCTCGCTTCATGTACGGCAGCCACTACTCCTCTCCAGGCTACGTCCTCTTCTACCTGGTCAGAGTCGGTAGGTCACTCTTCATCATTCAAGCTGCAGCGTACGGAGCACACTGCATACATTCAGTGTCTGTATCAGAGCCGGCCCAAGGCATAAGCGAACTAAGCGACTGCTTAGGGCCCCGTGGCCACTAGGGGGCCCCCAAGAGCAATTAACAAAAAATATGTACATATTTTGTTTAATATTTTGCATGCATGAGTGACACTTTCTATATGATCAAAGATATATTATTGAACAAAAATAAAATTTTATGTCAACAACGCCAAGATAAAGAAATGTTTTCACGTTTTTCAAAAATAATAAACCAGATGACATTTTTTCAGTAAGCGGCGTTACAATCGTGCCAATTCAGCACATTGCAGAAGTTAGCAGAAGTAAGGATTAAATGTTATTACAATGTAAAATTATAAGTTCAAAAATCTGAATTCAGAGTTGAGCAAACTCAAAAACAAAACTTAAAATATTTAGTTTAATTGTCCAACTTAAAATTTTATGGAAGTTTGTTGCCTTGAAATTTTGAGTTCACCCAACTTTTCTTTTTTTGCAGTGTAGGAGGTTAGGTCATTTCTATTGCAATGCTATGTATTGCTGGTATGTAACCATCATCTTTGTTTCTCCTGATAAATGAAGCTAACGTTGTGTGAATGTTTTCTCCCCTGCAGCTCCAGAGCACATGCTGTGTCTCCAGAACGGCCGCTACGACCACGCAGACCGTATGTTTAATAGGTACATTAGCTCCACTTCAAATTTGATTAACCATGTAATATAGGATATCATCACAAAACAGTGATGTAACACAGATTTTGCTTCTCACATGTTGGTGTTGAAATAGTGACTGACAACTTGGAAAAACACTGAAAAATATATATTGGAATTCCTTGATACTGTAGAATTTGATTGTATTATTGTCATCCAGTGTATTATGTGGAAAAATCAATTTGCAAAACATGAAAAAGTGTAAAATGTTTATTATGCTTGTTTTTTATGTGTTTATGTGTTTTTTTATGCACACTGTTCATTGCACCTTATTTGTTTCATGGCACCAACATTTTTATAGATTCAGATTCAGATTCAGATTTGACTTTATTAATCCCACAGTGGGGAAATTTCTTTGTTACAGCCGCAAAGTTTCACACAATTTTTAAGATAAAGATAAAAAATAAACAATCTAAGAAAAGACATTTAACAATATACAAATATACAATAATAATAATAATAATATACTATATACAACTTCGTGCAAATGTAAGTGGAGATACTGCATATTCATATGTATTCTGCACGGGAATTCTACTCCTTAATACATACTCCTTCTTTTGACACTTTATTTTTTGTTGTATTTTTATTGTATTTTTATATTTTATTGCTTGAAGTATGCCTAGGTTGTTCTTTTTATTTAATTGTGTTGTTATTGTCTCTGTGTGTAATGCTGCTGCTACACTGTAATTTCCCAGCTTGGGATAAATAAAGTATCTATCTATCTATCTATCTATCTATCTATCTATCTATCTATCTATCTATCTATCTATCTATCTATCTATCTATCTATCTATCTATCTATCTATCTATCTATCTATCTATCTATCTATCTATCTATCTATCTATCTATCTATCTATCTATCTATCTATCTATCTATCGCAATGTAGAATAAATGAATAAGTAACTGCATGTAGTATTTTAAGCTTTTGAACATTGGTATTAACTGACCTACTCTGATTTCTTACAGCTTAGGTGACACATGGAAAAACTGCTTAGAGGGAGCAACTGACTTCAAAGAGGTAAAATGTGACTCTGTATTTAAAGTGTCTTGATTGGTTTCTGCAGAAGAATGTGTTTCATGACTGCTGTCTTTCCTATAATGCAGTTAATTCCAGAGTTTTATGGGAGCGACTGCAGCTTCCTGGAGAACAAACAGAACCTGGGTTTGGGCCGACGGCAGAACGGAAGTTTAGTCGGAGACGTTGTTCTCCCACCGTGGGCCTCAGGTAACACCACAGGAGACTCAATGTCAGATTCTTGTTCATGTGAATTGTTTAAAAATCTTAGTTTCAGTCTGAGTGGTGCTATACCTTCACTGAGTCCTGTTATGATCGATGATGTAATCAGTTGGAAATCACACATAAAATATGTACAAACCAAATTGTCAAAGAGCATTGCAGTAATAAACAAAGCAAAGCAGGCTTTGGATCATAAATCACTCCACACTCTTTACTGTGCACTCGTTTTGCCATATCTAATGTACTGTGTCGAGGTCTGGGGGAACAACTACAAAACCTCTTTAGCACCAGTAACTATCCTGCAGAAGAAAGCGATTCGTGTCATTCATAAGGTTGGATATTTGGACAATACTCATTCATTATTTCTACAGTCAAAAATAATGAAATTCTCTGACATTGTGAAGTTTCAAACTGCTCAGGTAATGTACAAAGCAAAAAACAACAAACCTCCAAATAATATTCAAAAATTATTTAATGAAAGACAGCATAGTTATAATTTGAGGGGAAAACTAAATTTTGACAGGTTCAGCATTCGGACAACCAGGAAAGGCTTTTGCATTTCAATTTGTGGGGTGAAGCTGTGGAACAGTTTGAATATGGAGATCAAGCAATGTCCAAGCATGAGACAGTTTAAAAGAAGATACAAAGAGATGGTTTTCCAGAGTAACAGTAATAAAGGAGGGCTTTGACGTCTCATTACTTGTTAACATGACTAGTTAACTGTGTGATCAGCAGTAAGCTATTGGTCTTAAGGGTGGTGTCGCGTGCTGTGGTGGCTCGGCCTTCTGCGATGGCTGACTCCACAGTTGCTGTGGGCTGACATTTTCAGTGTGTCAGTGAGTAGGAAACATTGGTATGTGTAGGATTATGTATAAGTGTATGGGTATACAGGAAATGTATTGGTACGTTTGTGTGCATCTATGTGTACCGGTTTGGTGTACAGATATGCAGGTGTTGATACATAGAATTGATATCATGAAAATGAGAAATTAGTCTGAAGGAAACAGGTAGTTTTGAGTTTGAGTTTCGATTTTTGATTTCTGACCTGTTAATATTGTTTCAAGTAGTGGGGTGGGATTGAACAAGTTTTTACTTCTTCCCACCCCTTTTCAAATATGTTGTGGCATTTTTATAGAGTGCTTGGTGGCCTAATCAGTGCAGGAGTCACTAGGGCTGACTCCTGTTGATGCATTATTATTATTGTATTGTTGTTGCATATTTGAAATAAATCATTCAAATCAAAAAATCGAAATCCTGTTGGTCATGACTCCAGATGCCAGTGAATTTCTTCAGAAGCACAAGACCGCGCTGGAGAGTCAGTATGTGTCGGAGCACCTCCATGAGTGGATCGACCTGGTGTTTGGCTTCAAACAGAGAGGCGGAGAAGCCGTCGCAGCTCATAACGGTAAGATCACCAGCAGCTGTCAGCATCTAATCCACCAAAACTGGACAAAGACTCATAATTACCTGGTTGTCTTTCAGTGTTTCACCCACTGACCTATGAGGGAGGCATCGACTGTGACAGGTATCGGAGAGAATCCCTCATGAATTATTATTAATGATATTAAGCGTTGTATAGTGCAACTAACACTCCATTTCTGTGAGAAGCATCGAGGACCCTGACCAGAGGATCGCCATGCTGACTCAGATCCTGGAGTTCGGCCAGACGCCCAAACAGCTGTTCACCACGCCGCACCCTCAGAGGATCACGCCACGGTTCCACAACATCACCAGGAGCTCCAGCAGCAGCTCTCCAATCAGTGAGCTGTCTCCAGGTAGAACTGCAGAAACACACACACACACGCACGCACGCACGCACACACACACACACACACACACACACACACACACACACACACACACACACACACATATTCTTGTACTTCTATCTTTGTGAGGACCCTCATTGGAACAGTGAATTCCCTTGCAAGGTTATAATAGTTTTGGATTTTTCATTAGTTTACGTTTTAATTTTGTCTTGAATTTTTGTTTTCAACTTCAGTTAGTTTGAATGAATTTTTAGAGTGAATTTGCTAGTTTTAGTTTTAGTTTTTATTAGTTGTAGTTTTTTGTAATGGGGTATTTGTTGGGTGGGAGATTAAAAGAGGTCACAGTAAATTTTGCCTTTATTTCCTTTGTCTGATCCATTTTCATTATGTATGAAAAAAGTTGACAAAGATGAAAACGAAGGACATTTTCACTATAATTTTAGTTAGTTTTGTAACCACACAATACAGTTTCAGTTAACTATCATTATCATGTAACTTTTAACCCTTAAAACAACGACTAAACAGAGGGTGACAATTCTTTCAGCTGACTTGTATCATTTTGTGACCAATATGAAATGATATAGGTCATAAATAATATTATAAGCTGCTTGTAACTGCTGATTTATTTCCAGTAAATAGTTGCATAGTAGTACATTGGATTAGCAGCATCTAACACATACAAATGTGGTTTTTGTTCTCCATATGTCCCTCCTGCAGTTCTCCCTGTGTTTTAATGTTTTCCAGCCTCTCAGGGTGAGGACTCGTCCTTCGAGGACCTGACTGAGGAGAGCCGGAAGTTGGCCTGGGCAAACATGGGAAATATGAAACCCATTTCCAGCCACAAGATCCATAAAGAGTGAGTCAGGAAGCCTCCGGCTGGCTACAGTGATGACAACGTACAAATATAATTGTGTTGCTGCTCCATTTATAGCTGAAATGAAAGCTGTGGTGCAAATATGAGGAAGTGAGAGCAAAGCTAGAAGGCAACTGGCAGCTGCAGAAAAGAAAAAAGGAACTCATTAACATGTATTGTGAGGACACTTGTAGGGAGGGACAGCTGCTGTAAATCTACTTCCTCCAGTTTAGAAAAATGATTTCTCACACTTCTAAACAATGCACTTATCACACATTTCCATTCTACTGCTTATAGTGTGGCAGCTATGTTAACATAAGCACATACACTACCGGTCAAAAGTTTTAGAACACCCCAATTTTTCCAGTTTTTTATTGAAATTCAAGCAGTTCAAGTCAAATGAACAGCTTGAAAGGGTCCAAAGGTAAGTGGTGAACTGCCAGAGGTAAATAAAAAAAGGTAAGCTTAACCAAAACTGGAAAATAATGTACATTTCAGAATTATACAAGTAGGCCTTTTTCAGGGAACAAGAAATGGGTTAACAACTTAACTCTATGGAGTCTTGGGCTATTTTGTCCATTTTTGAATTCTTTTCATGTCTTTGTAAGTCATTTTGTGTCTTTTTTTAGTCATTTTGTGTCTTTTTTGATCATTTTGTGACTTTTAGTGTCTTTTTTTTAGTCATTTTGTGTCTTTTTTTAGTCATTTTGTGTCTTTTGGTGTCTTGTTTGGTCATTTTGTGACTTTTAGTGTCTTTTTCTTAGCCATTTTGTGTCTTTTTTGGTCATTTTCTGACTTTTAGTGTCTTTTTTTAGTCATTTTGTGTCTTTTTTTAGTCCTTTAGTCCAACATAAAATGTGATTTTGAATCTTTTTTTTACTTTCAAAACACTATCATGCTCAATAAAGAATTTTAAATGTCTCAAATGTGCATTAATTTCAGAGTACACTGAGACATTAAACTGCATCATTTTCAATTAAATTCTGGAAAAGTTGGTGTGTTCTAAAACTTTTGACCAGTAGTGTACGTCCTTCCAAATGTATCTTCTCCATATTTATGCATGTCTTCTGTTTTTGTCTAACTGACTCTTTCTGTTGAATCTTCAGGGCTGTGACGGGCATCGCTGTGACTCGAGACGGAGCAGCTATTTTCTCCACATCCCAAGGTCTGAAAATTGTCTTTCCATCTCAAATCAGACACAGAAAGCATCAAAGGACAGCCAGTGACTCACAGATTTCTCACAATCTGAGTTACAGATTTCTTCCCATAACAATAAACTGTTTGTTAACACGTTTTTGTAGTAAAACGTGTCACAGGGCAGAGAGTGTGGAGCCAGGCCTGTTTCATGCTGCATTATGTTGAGTGACACTGTGTTGAGGTTTTATATGAGCTCTCCTGCCTCTAGAGGGCCTCTGCAGCTCTATTACCAATATGGTGCAAAGTGATGTCATCACAGGAATAAAAGGCCGCACTACAATAAAAGTTGGAATTTGTTTTCCCATCAGAAGCAGTGAGGTGAACAGTTTTACAAGTAGAAAGGGCAAACAAATTACAACTTGGTTCAAAGGGTTACTATGGAAGAAATTCTCTGATGACACTGCACTGCTGTCCCTCCTCTATGGTTCAGAATCTAAGCTTGAGAGCGCCCTAACTGATTTTATTTCCTGGTGTGACTGTAACTTTTTGGATTTAAACCAAAGAATTCATTATAGATTTTAGACGTAAGAAGGAAATTCCTACTGAGTGCATTATACATAACCAAAAAGTTGAAATTGTTTCATCATACAAATACTTGGGGACCTTTTTTGACGACCATCTCAAATTTGAACAGAGAATTCATCTTCTCAGGAAACTAAATTCTTTCTCTGTCAGGCCTGTTATACTCTGTCGTTTTTATCAAGCATTTGTTGAGAGTCTTTTGTGTTTTTCCTTTATCTGCTGGTTTCATTGTCTTTCAGTCAAAGACAGAAACAGCCTGACTAGTATTGTGAAGTCATGCTCTAAGATTACCAGAATAAAACTAAGAGACTTAAGTTCCTTTTGCAACCAGCAAATCCTCCGTAAAGCTCAGTGCATTTTAGCCTCCCCGAGCCATGAATTCTCTCTGTTACCTTCAGGGCGCCGTTATGCCCTTCCTAGGTGTAAAACAAATCGCTTCTCCAAATCATTCGTCCCCCTTGCACTAAGACTTTAAAATTCTTCATAGGGTTTTTATTTTATTTTTATCTATCTATTTTTTTTTCCAATGTGTCCATTCTAAGCTCCATGTTGTCTGATGTGTGTTGTGTCGACTATTTATGTGTTGACTATTTGTTGCTGGCCATGTGGGCCGTATGAACCACGACAACCTGCTGCTCAAAATGAATTGCCCCTTGTGGGATTAATAAAGTAGTTTGAATTGAATTGAATTGAATTGTTTTTGCCAGTAAAAGTAAAAAATAAGATAAAAACGTCCTGATCCTGATAAAAAGATCCTGCAAGGGTAAAATCCTGGGACACATTCATGAAATAATCACTTAGTATTTCAGTGCAATGAGAAACTTTGTCAAACTAATTACTTTATTATTTCAATACAATGACTGACTTAGAATATCAAAAAATGAGAAACTTTCTCTTAATAATGAATGAATATCTTAAAAAAAAACTTTTCTTTAAATTATGACTTAGTATAACCTTCTCAAAAGATAATAAGTGATTATTTAGGAGAAAAAAAATATTTTGCAGAACTAAGTCTTTATTTAAAGATGCTAAGTCATCATTTTGAGTTTTCTAATTCAAGTGACCTGCAGGATTTTTTCCCCATCACATGAAATGACCATCCATACATTACATCTCAGTTAAAGCTGAATTGCAGTGTTGTTTTCTCTTTTGTGGAGAAAAGTAAACAGTTGAATCCTGTATTGTTCAGCTGTATCACTCTTTATTGCAGACTCAACACTTAAAATGTTTTCCAAAGAGCTGAAGGACTTCCAGAGGAGCATGTCCTTCTCTAACATGGTATGTTTCCCTTCACTTCCTCTCTAATCAACACAATAAACTACTTGGACTACTAGTACTACTAAACTGCTATTTTTCAGGCGTTATCATCATGTTTGATGCTGGCAGATGGGAAAACGGTGGTGTGTTCTTCCTGGGACAATAATGTGTATGTATAGTATTTAAACAGATTTTTCCAAATGATCTGAATGACTTCACACTAACACATGTTTTCTCCCCTCAGTTATTTCTACTCCGTCCCATACGGCCGGCGGCAGGACACTCTGATGGGCCACGATGATGCCGTCAGCGAGATGTGTTGGTTTGATGACCAGTTGTACACAGCGTCCTGGGATTCCACTGTCAAGGTACAAACTAAAGAACTTTAATGAGAGGAGACTGTTATTACTGTATTTATTTAGCCTGGGTATACCCAGACTGCCTTGCACGCTCAAATTTCATTTTCGAACCTCCAGGCAGTCTGGAAACCAGGGAGGTTTCTTAGCCCTGTTTTAGGGATCCAATCACAGAGCGGGGAGGGACGGCAAGACGATGACGCGTACTACTCGGCAGTCGGAAGCTTGTAGTTTTGTAGTTTTCTTATGGATCCAACATGGCTGCTGCAGACTCCTGTTTCACCACGAAAAAGGATGTTTTAGCCTTGCCTCCGACAGGATTTGGGAAAAGTCTAATCTACCAACTAGCCCCGCTACTAGCACCGCTACTAGCGCCGCTACTAGCCCCGCTACTAGCGCCGCTAATAGCCCCGCTACCGTAACGCCGGTGATCTCGCTAGACTCCTGTTTCACCACGAAAAAGGATGTTTTAGCCTTGACTCCGACAGGATTTGGGAAAAGTCTAATCTACTAATATACCAACTAGCCCCGCAACTAGCCCAGCTACTAGCCCCGCTACTAGCGCCGCTACTAGCCCCGCTACTAGCGCCGCTACTAGCCCCGCTACTAGCCCCGCTACTACCGCCGCTACTAGCCCCGCTACTACCGCCGCTACTAGCGCCACTACTAGCCCCGCTACTAGCCCCGCTACTACCGCCGCTACTAGCCCCGCTACTAGCCCCGCTACCGTAACGCTGGTGATCTGGCTACGAGCTGGGGGACAGCAGCTTGTTTATTGCCCATAAAATCAGTGGATGTGTGGCTGAATGTGAACATGCTGCAGAAAAACATTGCAGAAGCAGAATTGAGCATTTTAGCCTCAAAGTAGAGATGGGCTAGTCTGTCTATGTAAACCATATATGTAAGCATCAATTTCTGTCTCTCTACTACGTCATCTGGTATAACTGATCTGATTGGCTAAGAGCTACCTACAGACGCTTTGATAGACATTCGTAGCGCCCAATAAACGGCTCTGGAGGATCGTAAACCACGCCTCCTCTACGGAGAAATGAACGGCTGGTTTCCAGACTAATCTCATTTGTGATTGGTCTGGTGTTAGCCAGGCTAGTATTTAGTCATAAATGTATCACATTTTGACAAGTTGAGGGTCTTTTACAAATGCAGAAAGCATGATATGATATTGTTGCAGACAAACTTGGTGCATGTTTTGTTTTATGTGGTGGCGTCTAATTTAGAGGTGACAGTTGCAGATGATGTTTATTTCACAGGTGTGGCAGTGTGTTCCTGACGGCTCCTCCAAGAGATCACAGTTTGAGTTACTGGCTGAGTTGGAACATGAAGCTGGGGTAAGTAAGGAGGCTGAAGCATGTGCAGGGTTTAAATATACAGGCTGTCTGCGGGGTTTTAAAGTCTTAAAACGTCTAAAATCCCAAAATGTTAGACTTAAAATGTCTAAAACTCTCTTAAAATCTCATGAAATGTATACAATATGATTTTTTTACGTACTTTTTTTTTTTTATACGATTTTGAAAGGTTGTTAAAATGTATTCACGTTACTTTTATTCAAAACAAATGCATAAACCTCAGCCTTGCTTTTAAATGTTTTGATTTTTGAGGATGCTATAACATAACTAAAAAGAGAACTAAGTACCTGTGCAGCCCGGTCAGAATTAAACAGTCAGAATTTAAAGTTTTAACAAATATTAATTCACAATAGGGAGGCCTCTTGTGTTTTTAGTGAGGTTAAGCTTTTTTTATTCAAACGTTGAAAGAGCTGTGAATAAATTCATACTTTGCAAGTAATTCCGGGCCTCCGATTTTTCCTTCATGTCTTTTGTACTTTTTTTTTCCAGTATGGATGTGAAATGGGTCTAAAATTCTTTTCAAAATATCTTAAATTGACTTGTTGACACCTGCAGAGACCCTGTATATGAACTTGCTAATTTTCAGGTTCAAATTGGTATTTTGGGTTTCTTGTGAGCATGTTCTAGTAGAAACCCAAAATACAACTTTAAACCTGAAAACGAACATAAAATATATTTGAAAATGTTTGTTAAACACTGGAAAGCTGTAACAGTGCCCATACAGACTTGCTTATGTCAGTAATGTCCCGTCTCTTACACCTGTGTACAGGTGAACACCATAGGTCTGAATCCAGCAGGGACGCTGTTAGTGTCCGGCTGTAAAGACGGGACGGTCACCATCTGGGACACCAGTAGCTACGCAACACTGCAGCAGATCCACTGCCACACTGGAACCATCCACCACATGGCCTTTAGTCCTGGTATGTCTGGGCAAACTGGTTGTACTGGTCATTGTGTAAAGTTGCCTTTTTTTTAATTGAATTAAGCTTGCTTACTTTTGTGACATGTGAAACAGGGTGGAAATAAGTCAGGATCATCTTTTCCCGAGTGTTTCTTGTTGTCGTACTCATTTTGTCCACAAGAGAGATAGTGGTGCGCTTCAGACCTACAAGTATTATAGCAACAAATTACTGAGCATAATGATCCTGACAATAAATAAATACAAAACACAGATGAAAAAATGTAACTGACAAGACTTTTTTTCCCACCGGTTTCACAGATAGAAATGATGTGTGATGATGTGTAATGTTTGATTGAAAACTCTTGCAACTCAAACATCATGAAAGAAACAAAGTGGTTTAGTTTTGACATTGATTTTACACACGTGCTAATAATTACCTTTTTTGAATGAATTATGACTGTTTATTATAAAAGAAATGTACAACATGTCTGCAGGTTGCTGTTACATATGAATGTTAATATGCAGTCTGGATGGTTCAGCCCATACTAAATGCTGTGAAATTGCATTTGAATATCTGAGCAAACTTATAAATTGATCCTATGTAAGAGCAATAATTGGCTCTGATAACCTCCCAAATCAAACCAGCAACTGACAGTAACCACACGTGTCACCTAGTAACCATGGCTACAATAACGACTGTGATTCATGCGTCCTCAGACAGCAGACACGTCCTCAGCGTTGGAACAGACTCCTGTATGAAGGTTATTGACGTCCAGACGGGGATGGTGATCTCATCTGTGAAAGCTGAGGAGGAACAGAGGTAAAAACGCACCGTCGGCACATTTTACCCAAAGCACCAGGTCACAGCAGCTCTGTAGAGCAGCTGTTCTCAAGCTTGGGGTCGGGCCCCAATTGGGGTCGCAAGATGATTTCTGGGGGTCGCCAAATCATTTTGGAAGTCAGCTCTGTCTCCACTGTGTTAAAGTGTTCATGTGTTGATGTGTTTTAGTCTTTTTGGTCACTTAACGTCTTTTTTTAGTCATTTTGTATCTTTTTTTAGTCATTTTGTGTCTTTTTGGTAATTTTGTTTCTTTTTTGGGTCATTTTGTGGCTTTTTCATCTTTTTGTGGTCAATTTGTGTCTTTTTTGGTCATTTTGTTTCCTTTTTTTCATAATTTTGTATCTTTTTTTAGTCATTTTGTGTCTTTTTGGTAATTTTGTTTCTTTTTTGGGTCATTTTGTGGCTTTTTTGATCTTTTTGTGGTCAATTTGTGTCTTTTTTGGTAATTTTGTTTCCTTTTTTTGGTCATTTTGTATCTTTTTTTAGTCATTTTGTGTCTTTTTGGTCATTTTGTTTCTTTTTTGGGTCATTTTCTGGCTTTTTTTTATCTTTTTGTGGTCATTTTGTGTCTTTTTTGGTCATTTTGTTTCTTTTTTGGGTGATCTGAACTGTGCGTGTGAGATTGTGTTCAGTGAGCGGGGGTCACGGACAACATGCATGTTAAATTGGGGGTCGTGACTCAAAAAGTTTGAGAACTCCTGCTGTAGAGAGCCTGATGGTCACATGCATTTGTTTTAAATCTTATTGTCATTATTTTACAAAGCGTTTCTTTGCTAAACTGCACATGTAATGGATTAGTTCCATGCTGAAATAGGTCTTTAGGTAAAATGGTGTTAAATAGCCTTAATATCTGTGGATCCAGGTGCTTCTGCTGGGATGGGAGCTCTGTCCTGTGTGGGGGACATTCTGGGGACCTCCTGCTGTGGGACCTGCTCACCAACACTGTCACCCAAAGGATCCCTGCACACTCAGGTAGAGCCCACCTGCACACACTCAACCAGGTTCAACATCCATGGGAATGTTTGTTTGCTTCTTATAATGAGTAACAGAAATAGTCCCTTCTCCCTCTGAACCACAAGCTGCTCACGGTGGTTTTTGTTGTTGCTCCTATCACATTTTCTTACTGTTGCATTGTTTTAACTGCATTGTTTTCCTCTATGGAAAGAGCTACAGTACAGGTCAAAAGTTTGGACACACACCTTCTCATTCAATGTGTTTTTCTTTATTTTCATGACTATTTACATTGTAGATTCTCACTGAAGGCATCAAAACTATGAATGAACACATATGGAATTATGAACTTAACAAAAAAAGTGTGAAATAACTGAAAACATGTCTTGTATTTTAGATTCCTCAAAGTAGCCACCCTTTGCTTACTAGAATATAAGACATGTTTTCATTTTTATAAATGAAACCTAATCACATTATATTAAGTAGTTAAATTGAGCCCTATGTTTACAAAATGAAAACGCTGTTTACATAAATTCATCACGACATATAGTCTAATATTTTATTTAGGATATATAACTGAGTGAGTCCATTCTGCATAACACATACTTTTACTTGTGATACTTTAACCCATAAGAACCCACGGTGACACCCATGTAACAAACACTTTAAATATTCTAGAACAGGGGTCTCAAACTCAAATTACCTGGGGGCCGCTGGAGGCAGTATCAAAATGACCAAAAAATCTAAATTACTTAAAAAAGACAGAAAAAATGACTTTAAAAGACACTAAATTCCTTAAAAAAGACACAAAATTACCAAAAAAAAGACACAAAATGACAGAAAAAACACTAAATTCTTTAAAAAAGACACAAAATTACCAAAAAAAAGGACACAAAATGACAGAAAAAAACTAAATTACTTAAAAAAGACACAAAAAAACACAAAATTCCTTAAAAAAGACACAAAATGACAGAAAAAAACTAAATTACTTAAAAAAGACACAAAATGACTAAAAAAAGAGACACAAAATGACTGAAAAAACACTAAATTCCTTAAAAAAAGACACAAAATTACCAAAAAAAGACACAAAATGACAGAAAAAAACGAAATTACTTAAAAAAGACATAAAAAACGTACAAAATTACTAAAAAAAGACACAGAATGACCAAAAAAACCCACATCATAAATATATTCTGCGTGGTTCACTTGGTCTGTGATATATCCCCCATAACTTTCCTTTATGGATAACTGGCTCTGGGTTCTGATGGGTTAAGTACATTTTGATGCTGGCACTTTTGTTCTTTTACTTGAGTAAGTTTTGAATGCAGGACTTTTACTTGTGGTAGAGTAATTCTGCAGTGTGGTATTAGTACTTTTACTTAAGTAAAGGATCTGAATACTTTTTCCACCACAGGTGCCGTCACAGCCATGTGGATGAGTGAGCTGTGCTCCACAGTGATCACCGGCGGAGAGGACCGGCAGATCATCCTCTGGAAGCTGCAGAGTTAAAGGACCGCTGAAGGACTTCCAGTGCAATATTCTGAACAATAACCGGCCAAGTATCCTGCAGACCACATGACCCGACATCTGACTCTGAGCTGACTCCAGGAAGAGCTGGCAGGAGCTGAAAACAAACTAACAGCAGTTATAAAGTCCTGTTAGTCCCAAGCTGTCTGCATATTGAGAGAAAATGTCCAAATGCAGTATTGTGCATGAGAACAGGAAGCTACAACAGTGTACACGCCTTTTTTTTTTCCATTTCTGTTTTCAGCTTATTAGACATTTGTGGTTTTTTTTTATTTTATTTCATATTGCTTTTCTTTTTTTTAAATTAGCGATCATGTATCTATAGCTTTATGTGTATTTTATTCTGTGACTTTAAGTATCTGTCAAAAGCTTCAGGCTGCTCAGGTGTTCTCATTATGCAAATGACACTGATCTCTAAAGAAACCTGTCCCGTGTCCTGTTTGTTACCATTTATTATCTATTTATATTATATATTAGTCAGGCGGCTTAGCTAAATAAAGGGGACACGCCGGACAAAAGCACCAAATTTTTTCCACATGCTCTCTGTCACCATAAGTTTAGATTTTTGGTAGGAGCCACTTCATCAAGATTGCAGATTGGAGATGGCACCCATATAAAGTCTATGAGAACCAATATATCTTCCAAACCACTTCGAAGGTCAATCTTGGTATCAAAATATACATTTACTGGGTCAAAGAATCATTTAAAGCTGTTGAGAATATCACTAGATGATTATTATAATAGGTCATATACAGTGCATGTATTTTGAAAAATTGATAAAATGCACAAAATGTGCAAGTGGCTGTGGTGCAAGGTGCTCAGGCAAGAAGGCACACTGGAATTGCAAAGATCTTTGTAGTTGTAAATGTAATAAATAATAAAAGATCAAATGATCAAATAATCACCTTGTGATGTTCTCAACAGCTTTAAATGATTCTTTGACCCAGTAAATGTAGATTTTGACACTAAAATTGACCTTCGAAGTGGTTTGGAAGATATGTTGGTTCTCATAGACTTTATATGGGTGCCATCGCCGATTTGCAATCTTGATGAAGTGGCTCCTACCAAAAATTGAAACCTATGGTGATAGAGAGTATGTGGAAAAAATTTGGTGCTTTTGTCCGACTCAGAGATTTCCAGAAAGCTAGTTATGGCTAATGCTAATGCTACTAATGCTAAACTGCACATGTTGCATCCAGTTTTATCAGTGGGGAGTTGTTGTTGTTGTTGTTTTAAGCCATTTTTCTGTGACAGGGTCACTATATTTTAAACAAACCAAATTTTAACGTACTGACCTAAAATCTCCAGCACCTCATTTTTATTCAACATGCCTCAGGTTTCCCATTATAGCGCCGTGTAGTAATCTGCTGGCTGTGACCATCTTCCCTTTTGGTTCCTCTTGATAGAAGTTCTAATGTCAAACAGCAGGTGGAGCTCTTTATGAGCCATCACTGCTAATACTAACTCTCCAGTTCTTCCAAACACAAGTTAATTACAAACTAAATGACTCCTGTCATGGGTGGATTATGACAGCTGTTCTCAACCTTGGGGTCGGGACCCCAATTGGGGTCGCGAGATGGTTTCTGTGGGTCGCCAAATCATTTTGGAAATCAGCTCATGTGTTCATGTGTTAATGTGTTTTAGTCTTTTTGGTCACTTAACGTCTTTTTTTTTGGTCATTTTGTGTCTTTTTTGGTCATTTTGTGTCTTCTTTAATTATTTTGTGGTCAGTTTGTGTCTTTTTTGGTCATTTTGTTTCCTTTTTTTGGTAATTTTGTATCTTTTTTTGCCATTTTGTGTCTTTTTGGTCATTTTGTTTCTTTTTTGGGTCATTTTGTGGCTTTTTTTTTATCTTTTTGTGGTCAATTTGTGTGTTTTTTGGTCATTTTTTGATCATTTTGTGGTCAATTTGTGATTTTTTCTTTTTTTTTTTAGTAATTTTGTATCTTTTTTGGTAATGTCTTTTTTTAGTCATTTTGTGTCTTTTTTTGGTCATTTTGTGGTCAATTTGTGTGTTTTTTGGTCATTTTGTGTCTTCTTTAATTATTTTGTGGTCAGTTTGTGTCTTTTTTGGTCATTTTGTTTCCTTTTTTTGGTAATTTTGTATCTTTTTTTGCCATTTTGTGTCTTTTTGGTCATTTTGTTTCTTTTTTGGGTCATTTTGTGGCTTTTTTTTATCTTTTTGTGGTCAATTTGTGTGTTTTTTGGTCATTTTTTGATCATTTTGTGGTCAATTTGTGATTTTTTCTTTTTTTTTTAGTAATTTTGTATCTTTTTTGGTAATGTCTTTTTTTAGTCATTTTGTGTCTTTTTTTGGTCATTTTGTGGTCAATTTGTGTGTTTTTTGGTCATTTTGTGTCTTTTTTTTTTATCATTTTGTGGTCAATTTGTGCCTTTTTTTGGTAATCTTGTTTCTATTTTGGTCATTTTGTCTTTTTTTTTAGTAATTTTGTGTCTTTTTTTGGTCATTTTGTGGTCAATTTGTGTCTTTTTTGGTCACTTTCTTTCCTTTTTTAGGTAATTTTTTCTTTTTTGGGTGATCTGAACTGTGCGTGTGAGATTGTGTTCAGTGAGTGGGGGTCGGGGACAACATGCATGTTAAATTGGGGGTCACAACTCAAAAAGGTTGAGAACTACTGGATTATGAGACTGAGGTGTCCAGGGCGCCGACCTTCAAGTCCCACTATGTTTCCTACACAGGAGAAAGACAAAAAGACCTAATAGTTTTTAGCCTCCTGTTGTCATCCATCTTTTTGTGGTCTGTGGTTTGGATTCTCTTTGTGGGCCAAGAACTCTTTAGTAGCCTTTAGTATATTAGCTGCATGCTATACCAGCATACTGGAACCCAAATTTTATCTTTATGTGGTTTCTTTTAGGGCGATATGGACCAAAAGTCATATCCCGATATGTTTAGGTTGAATATGGATATACAATATACACTACTGGTCAAAAGTTTTAGAACACACCAACTTTTAGAATTTAATTGAAAATGATGCAGTTTAATGTCTCAGTGTACTCTGAAATTAATGCACATTTGCAACATTTAAAATCAAAACATGATAGTGTTTTGAAAGTAAAAAAAAGATTCAAAATCACATTTTATGTTGAACTAAAGGACTAAAAAAAGACACAAAATGACCAAAAAAAAGACACAAAATGACAAAAAAAGACACCAAAAGACACAAAATGACTTAAAAAAGACACAAAATGACCCCAAAAAATACACAGAATTACCAAAAAAAGACACAAGATTACTAAAAAAAAGACACAAAATGACTTACAAAGACATGAAAAGAATTCAAAAATGGACAAAATAGCCCAAGACTCCATAGAGTTAAGTTGTTAACCCATTTCTTGTTCCCTGAAAAAGGCCTACTTGTATAATTCTGAAATGTACATTATTTTCCAGTTTTGGTTAAGCTTACCTTTTTTTATTTACCTCTGGCAGTTCACCACTTACCTTTGGACCCTTTCAAGCTGTTCATTTGACTTGAACTGCTTGAATCTCAATAAAAAACTGGAAAAATTGGGGTGTTCTAAAACTTTTGACCGGTAGTGTAGTTCAGGAATCCATCCATGACTCCAGTGTTAAAGGTAAAAATGTGTTAGTTATAAAACTAAAGAGACACTTCATTGTAAACATCTTAACATCTTTTATACCAAAAACGATGAACAATGTACAAACTTTAAACATAATGATAACCTTCACATTTGGCTACTGGTGCTGATCAGGTTTAAGTCTATGAAGTAATCTACAAAAGATGACAAGGTGAATATTAGCGGTTCCAGACCGGCAGTAAAACCACTTCGACAGGAAAAAGTTACATCACAATAATGTTAGTAACCTCAATCCCAAATACAAATATAGAGATGTAATATATTTACGGCCACAAGCGGGATTTTGGGGGCGCTGTTTCTTAGTAAAGAGAACAGTAAGCAGACCCAGTTAAAATGTATAAATAAATGTATACATAAATAAGTAATAAATAATTGATGATGAATGTGTGATTAACTAAATGAAAGTTGATAGAGCTGATAAGTATAATTATTCAATTAAACAATAATATTTAATTATAATTAAATAGGACATAAATGTATATCATGAATTCTTTTCTACAGTTTCCTTTCCTTTATTCTTCTTTATATCTATTTTACTGTAAAAAAGTCAACTTTTCATGTCAGAAAAACCCCTGAGAAACCCCTTTTCAGCTTTGTGAGGGGCATTTTGTGGCGTCTTCTCTTCTTTTTGTTGTTGTTTTTTTCAACACAAACCACTGCACACACAAAAATTGCATGGTAGGTAAAAAATACTAAAGGAAATCTAGTTGTAGCCTTGTAAATAGTGATCCTGCAAGATTGACAGTCTTTGTAGAATCTCAGTCTGAGACTAGGCTGGGACTAAAAACTCTCAACACTTGTCTTTAGATGTGAGCTGATAGTCTTGCAGGAGTCTTTCCAAATCTTTTCAAAGTCTTCTGGTGTATAGGGAGCATAACGTGAATGAATGAATGAATGAATGATGTCATGTTGCTGTCTCCTTGTGAGCCTTTCAGCAGCCAATGAAAAGTGGAATATACAGAATGAAACACATTTAAAGTGGTGAAGCTCAGCAGCATCACTCTCATGTCTTCTTCTCTTCAGTTTTCTGTAGACAGAAGACAGAAAGTGACGTCATGTGATTGGCCAGTTTAACATCCTCTGGATAAAGATAAAGAATGCTCTATCAGTCTAAAGACTTTACCTTCATTTTGCGGAAATTGCCAAAGACTTTCATTAACTTAGGCGTTGGTGGTTTGTTCCCCAACATAGTGAATCCTTTCGGCTTTTCCTCTTTGACTTTAGGACCTGCGGGACCTTTGGCTTTGGTCAGTTTCCTTCACAAACACAAACAGACACATTAATGAGCTGCACTTCACAACTGAAGTCTCATTTAGAATTTATGTACTTAACCAAAACAGTCACAATCTATGGAAGAATTATCCTATCTTTATTCAAGAGCGTAGATTTTCAGTTTGAGAGCATAATTTGTCTTTCTCGTGCTCAGATTTGTTCTCCTCATGCTCACATTTTGCGCTCGCGCTCAGATTTCTGCTGCTTTCTTTCAAAATGTGTGCGTGCACTTAAAAATCACATGCTTGTGCTCACATTTCTTCTTCTTGGACACAAACATTTCGCTCGCACTCAAATATGTCCTGTGCGCGCTCAAATCTAAAGTCTACGCACTCAGATCCAAAGTGCGAGCGAAATGTTTGTGTCCAAGAAGAAGAAATGTGAGCACAAGCATGTAATTTAGTGTTTTTTCTGTCATTTTGTGTCTTTTTTGGTCATTTTGTGTCTCTTTTTTAGTAATTTTGTGTCTTTTTTGGTCATTTTGTGTCTCTTTTTTAGTAATTTTGTGTCTTTTTTAAGTAATTTAGTTTTTTTCTGTCATTTTGTGTCCTTTTTTTTGTAATTTTGTGTCTTTTTTGGTCATTTTGTGTCTTTTTAAGTCATTTTGTCTGTCTTTTTTGTGTCTTTTTTAAGTAATTTAGATTTTTTGGTCATTTTGATACTGCCTCCAGCGGCCCCCAGGTAATTTGAGTTTGAGACCCCTGTTCTAGAATATTTAAAGTGTTTGTTACATGGGTGTCTCCGTGGGTTCTTATGGGTTAAAAATCACATGCTTGTGCTCACATTTCTTCTTCTTCTTGGACACAAACATTTCGCTCGCACTCAAATATGTCCTGTGTGCGCTCAGATCTAAAGTCTACGCACTCAGATCCAAAGTGCGAGCGAAATGTTTGTGTCCAAGAAGAAGAAATGTGAGCACAAGCATGTGATTTTTAAGTGCACGCACACATTTTGAAAGAAAGCAGCAGAAATCTGAGTGCGAGCGCAAAATGTGAGCATGAGGAGAACAAATCTGAGCACGAGAAAGACAAATTATGCTCTCAAACTGAAAATCTTCGCTCTTGAATAAAGATAGGATAATTCTTCCATAACAATCAAAGTTAAAATACCACAGATGTTTCTGACTCACTTGCCCTTCCTGGCCAACACTTTCTGAGACTCTGGGTAGTGGATTAGGATATCGAACAAGTCTTTCTTCTCCAGGACAAAAAGGTTAGCAAAACCGTGAGCTTTCACGTTAGCGGTGCGCCGGTTTCCTCCATCTTTGGCAGACTGCAGTAAACTGTGATGGAGGCAGAGGCATTTAAAATGACATTGGTCTCAAGAAATCTAATCAGGAAATGTGGGACTGTTTAATATAATACACTGCAATGATACAGCCATTATACTATAATTTACCACCAGCTTTAACTGAAGCTAATGCATTCTCATATGTATAAAACACAAAATGCCAATAAGTTTCATCAAGACACCAACTGGATGATACGATGATTAAAGAAGACGGATAAATATGTATGACTTGTTGATTTTTTTTTTTTTTTAGCCTAGTTATTTTACTTTCAAGGTGCCACAGAGTTATAGAAGGCTGCTCAGCTACTGTTCTTGTCTTTTATGTCTCTAAGTCAGTAAAGGAAGATAGAGGGTTGTTTGATAATCTCAATTAAGAAATCAACCGAAACCCCCCAAAACTAATGGTGACCCACTTTCTCACTTTCTAACTAATGGTGACCCAAGTCTGATCTATATTGTTTTTTTTCTCTTATGTATATGACTTCAAAACAAGTTAAAAAAAAAAAAAAAAAAGGTTTTGCCAGGATAATCTTTGTGTTTGTTGTTGTAATACTAATGTCAGCCACAAGAGGCTGAACCACGACATTCTAAACAGGACTAAAGACATTATGTTTTCTTTCAGCTGAGTTTTAATTGCACCATGCACTCTAAGCTAATTTTTCTGGCAAACCCCTCTTTCATCTGTCCCAAAGTCATAAACATAGAAGAGAAACCCTCAGGGTAGAGTGAGCGCATTTTACGCACTTTTCATTCTTCATTTGTTAATAGTTTTGTCTGTGTTCATGCATTTCTCATGAATTTTGGCAAGATTGTGTATTTTTATTTGGTCTTGTTATTTCCAGCTCAGCTCCTGCAGTAAGGCTAAAATACACTGTGTACAAACACAAACACGCTCACAGTTACACTCTTAAGGCTGAGCGCAAAAAATGCACCATTGAAATCCATTCAAAATGCTATTTTTGATCTCACGTTAAAGCATAATACATGCAATTTATTTAATCTTGGCTTTGGCCTTGGAATTGATCATTTTTACAGCTTTCCACCAGATTGTGTCATTTTGACCATATTCAGCATATAGAGAAAAAACATGCGATTTATACACACAATCCATGCACACAAGCATGTACTGCTTCTAATAAATACATTTTTTTATTTATTTAACCCTTTCGAATCACTTAAAAGAGAGACATGACAAACTCATTACAAAAAAAGAGTTATTTACACCGCTGCGATTGCAGCCGGTCTATAAAAATGGTGGCATCATGACAGAAAACTGGCATCTAAAGGGTATATAAGAGTATATACGGTATTAAAAAAATCAATTAGTGTTTGAGATAAAAAATTAGGGCAGATGTAGGTGAAAAGAATCAGTTCAATGAAAGTAGAATATCAATGTGTAATATTTTTTTATAGCTTGCTTTTTAGGAGTGCATCAAATCTGAACAGGCCCTAAGATGTAAATGACACGTAGAAAATTGATCACCAGTTTTTTTTCTCTCTCAGGGCTTTACGTACTGATCACTAAATGCAGACTCACCTGATTTCTCCAAACACACAGCCAGCCTTCAGTGTGACAAACACAATACTGTTGTCAGGCCCTCCCACCACCTGCACCGCTCCACTTTTAATGATGTACATCTCTTTACCGATGTCTCCCTGCAGGAAGGACAAAGTCATATTCACATGCAGAAACTTAGCAAATACTGCACAGAAAGAACTGGAAGTAGAGATTTACACAAAGATTATACTTCTAGTGTTTTAACCCATAAGAACCTATGGTGACACCCTTATAAAAAAAACTTTAAATCTACTAGAATCTATAATTAAACCCATTTAATTTAAATGTAATTAAATTTAATTTAAATTAACAATTCTAATCCATTAATAGGGCGTACTGTATTGCATTTAACTTGTTCTGACCATATTTCCTGTCACAATTTTGATATATGTTATGGAGATGCAAACAAAAAGGCAATAGTTATTTGTTTTTATTTATTCTTATTTTGTTACTTAAATCTGAAAAATAATTTGCTAAATGTTGTGGAGATGTAAAGAAAAAGTCAAATTTGTGTTTCTGTAAGCAGAAAATGTCTAGTTTATTTATTTTAAAATAAGAAATATTATGAACACAAATACCATAAACACCCAATGTAACGTTTATGTCACATCACAGATCTTTGACATTTAGGCGTAGTGTTTTTTTAAAAAACATCATAAATGTGTTCTGTGTAGTCCACTTGGTCTGTGGTATATCCCCCATCATGTTCCTTTTAGGATATTTGGGTCTGGGTTCTTATGGGTTAAATGATGATACAGATTAAAATATAAAAGCTCAATTCCAGGATATGATAAGAATGTGAACTCACTTTCTTCACAACAAAGTCTCCAGGTAGATAGATGATAGACTTGAGCCTCAGCAACATGTCCACCAACATCTGCTGGTCGCAGCCCTGTAGGAGCCGACATCAGCTTCACAGGTGAGTTTTCATCTGTATGACATCACATTACATCATCTCTGGAGGACACAGTGAATAGTGAGTTACCTGGAACAGGGCGATCTTCTGGAAGGTTGCCAGGTTGATGTCGACAGCGATGGCGGTTCTCATCACCAGAGGCATCTTATCCAGCAGCTCAGACTCATCTGGAGAGGACACGGACACCTCAACATACTTTAACCCAGTAGTTCTCAACCTTTTTGAGTCGCGACCCCCCAATTTAACATGTATGTTGTCCGTGACACCCGCTCACTGAACACAATCTCACACGCACAGTTCAGATCACCCAAAAAAGAAACAAAATGACCAAAAAAAGGAAACAAAATGACCAAAAAAGACACAAATTGACCACAAAATGTTTAAAAAAGACAGAAAATTAGCAAAAAAAGACAGAAAATGACCAGAAAAGACACAAAATGACCAAAAAAAGACACAAAATGAGCAAAAAAGGACACAAATTGACCAAAAAAGACACAAAATGACCAAAAAAATGAACAAAATGACCAAAAAAGACACAAATTGACCACAAAATGTTTAAAAAAGACAGAAAATGAGCAAAAAAAACCACGAAATGACCAAGAAAGGACACAAATTGACCAAAAAAGACACAAAATGACCCAAAAAACCCCCAAAATGACCAAAAAAAGACACAAAATGACCAAAAAAAGGAAACAAAATTACCTAAAAAGACACAAAATGACCAAAAAAAGACATTAAGTGACCAAAAAGACTAAAACACATGAACACATTAACACTTGAACACAGTGGAGACAGAGCTGACTTCCAAAATTATTTGGCGATCCCCAGAAATCATCTCGCGACCCCAATTTGGGTCCCGACCCCAAGGTTGAGAATAGCTGCTTTAATCTGTCCAAAGAGTTTTCCTTATCTCTGTGAAAGTTGAGTGTTTCTTTGAAGTTGAACAAGTTTTCTTTCTGATAAGTCTAGTTGTTGTGTGAGGAAGGTTTGTGGTACTGACCCAGCATGCCCTGAGCTGCCCAGGTGTAGTTGTACCAGGTGCGGACTCTGTTCTGGACATATTTTGGGATGGTGTAGGTGTTCATGTAGGCAACACAGCCGTCCATCGACGCCCGGAAATACGTCTGACCTGCTGTAGCTGCTCCGATGACGTCTCTCATCTGAGACGGAGAACAAGAAATAGAATGTATTACATTTAGAAGAAAAAGCTTTTGGTAAGATTTAGTGTTTTACATGAATCTACGGACCTGTCCAATCAAGCTGGAGAACACGAAGACGCCGATGAAAAAGTTGGACATCTGAAAGCAAATCTCAAAGATGGTAATCGGCTCTGGAAGACCACCGATGTTAATCAGGCTGCGGACCGCAAAGTAGTAACAACGCAGGTACCTGAGAAAAAAAGAGTATATCTTTCAATTTGATAAAAGGCTGTTGTGCTTTTATGCTATGTTCAACAAAAGTGAAGTCCCTCTTGTCTGGAAAATGTCTCATATATGTTGTGACATTTTGAAGCATACAAGGCAATGAAAATGTTGACGACTTTTTAGTACTAATCTATACTATGACATTTTAATTACATTTTTTGAGGCAAATACTAACTATGACATTTACGAGCCATCCAGAGCTCTAAGATCATCTGGGACATGCAGAAGAAATTTTAAGGTAACACTTTACAATAACCATCATTTATAAATGGTAAACAGATAGTTTATTAATGTTTAATCATCATTTATAAACCGTATATAGGCCATTTAGAATGGTAAATAGATAATTTATTAATGTTTAACTAACTAAATCATTTATAAATGGCAAATAGATGGTATATTAATGTAAGTTTATAGTTACTTTACCATTAACAAACAATTAAATTATAATTAATAGTTTATTAATAGTTTTAGTTGCACTCATTATAACATTTTTAACACCATATTAAGTATGTTAATGACTCAAATTCCTTCAAAGAAATTGGTTGAAAACATTTTACGATTAAATGTGTTTAGCATTTTGTAAATGGTTAATAATTGGTTTATAAACCAACTTTAAACATTACTTACTTAGTTATTGTAAAGTGTTACCAATTTTAATAATTAAAAAAAAAGGTCATAGGATAGTATGACATCAAAATTGTCCAAATAAAGGTCATAGTATAGTATTACTACAAAAATGTAAAATAAAAACAAAAACGCCATAGTATAGTATGATGTAATAAAATGTAAGAAAATTAAATGATGCATAGTATAGTATGACATCAAAAATGTGTAGTGTAGTATGATGTCAAGGATGTCAAAAAAAAGTCAGAGTTGAGTGTGACATCAAAATTGTCAAAAAAAAAAATACATAGTATAGAATTACAAAAAGAATGTCACAAAATGTTCATAGTGTAGTATGATGTCAAGGAATTAAAAAAAAAAAGGTCAAAGTATAGTTTAACATCAAATTTGTCAACAAAAAAAAAATCATAGTATAGTTTGCCTTCACAAAATGTAAATATAATGTCATAGTATATAGTATGTCTATAGTATGTCTTTTGGTGTCTTTTTTTGGTCATTTTGTGTCTTTTTTTTGTCATTTTGTGTCTTTTTTTAGTCATTTTGTGGCTTTTGGTGTCTTTTTTTGTAATTTTGTGTCTTTTTTTGGTCATTTTGTGTCTTTTTTAGTCATTTTGTGTCTTTTGGTGTCTTTTTTTCGTCATTTTGTGTCTTTTTTTCGTCATTTTGTGTCTTTTTTTAGTCCTTTAGTCCATTACATACATCCATCCAGTACATTTCAGAATTATACAAGTAGGCCTTTTTCAGGGAACAAGAAATGGGTTAACAACTTAACTCTATGGAGTCTTGGGCTATTTTGTCCATTTTTTAATTATTTTCATGTCTTTGTAAGTCATTTTGTGTCTTTTTTTAGTCATTTTGTGTCTTTAGGTGTCTTTTTTGGTCAATTTGTGTCTTTTTTAGTCCTTTAGTCCAACATAAAATGTGATTTTGATAGTATAGTATGGCATCAAAAAAAAAACCCATCATAGTATAGTATGACGTCAAAAATATTTTTTAAAAATTGTAAAAAAAAAAAAGTCATAATAAAAGATGATTATTGTCAAAAACATCATTTTCACTTTAAAAAGGAAAATTAAAAGTGCCCAGAATATTCCGTCTCACTTTTCTACGGCTGGACCAAGTGGAAGCACGTTGCCCATTCCTGATACGGTTTATAACCACAAATATGACAAACAACAAGTTAAAGTAAAAGAAGTACATACGCAGTGCCCTTTCCATCATACACCCATGTGGTGGAGGCAATACCCTGGTGGACTGAAGCAACGTAGTAGCAACAGGCGTTGAGATGCAGCGCAAAGAGCAGGTAACCAGTGGTACGAATCACTCTGATCACAAAGAGAAACACATGAAAATAATGAGATGGAACTGAACTCAGCTGTTTGTGCACTGCAAAAAAAGAAAAGTTGGGTGAACTCAAAATTTCAAGGCAACAAACTTCCATAACATTTTAAGTTGGACAATTAAACTAAATATTTTAAGTTTTGTTTTTGAGTTTGCTCAACTCTGAATTCAGATTTTTGAACTTATAATTTTACATTGTAATAACTTTTAATCCTTACTTCTGCTAACTTCTGCAATGTGCTGAATTGGCACGATTGTAACGCCGCTATGAAATGTCAGCTAATGTTGCGACCACAATTTTGAGTTAGCATTGATACGCTAATGGCTACTCTTGTAGCTGTAACAAGCAGCGCGGCTAGCATCAGTTAGCCGCTAGCATCAGTTAGCCGCTAGAATCAATTAGCCGCTAGCTTTCGCTAATGACCGAATTTCCCAACAAAGAAATAAGAGTTATCAGAACTATTGTCCCTTGTTGTGAACCCCAACTTAAAGCTATAAGTAACAACAACTCACCAACTTGTTTTTGAGCAGACAACTGGCTTCCTTTGTTGTGCTAACTTACATTATTGCCCTAAATGTCAATAATTAATATTTCCAAGTTTTACCAACTTAAATCACTGTTTTAGGCCAAAAAATACAAGTTGGCTTTTTTTTGCAGTGTGGAAAAAGGGAAATGTTAGTGCAAATATTGTCTAGATAGTGCATGTATACAGGCTGTGGAAAAAAATAATACATATTACATATTGTAATATGTTAAGGCATGCTTTATATCAAATTAAAAGCACGTCTACCTCCAGATGTAGGCCTTGGCCATGATGCTCTCAAGTCGATCGCTGAACTCAAAGAAGGCTTCAATCTAGAACACACAAGGAGAGAAAACTAGTTGAAGACTGGGCAGATAATATGAAGCCTATTAAAAAAAATAAACTTTTCTCTTTTTTCTTCATTTGCACCATTAGTAAAAACAATCAGTTGGCGGCCTACCCTGACAAAGCGGTTAAATCGATATATGGAGGAGAAATTCAACTGCAGACAGAGAAGATCAAAGGGAATGAGGCTGATGAGAGCCAGCTGAGAACAGAGAGGGGAAAGATGTTTGGTTATGTTTCACAACTAGATGCACTAATAATAATTATTTACAATAACAATAGTAACAGAGTAATGAGTAATAGAGTACACTGCAAAAAAAGAAAAGTTGGGTGAACTCAAAATTTCAAGGCAACAAACTTCGATAAAATTTTAAGTTGGACAATTAAACTAAATATTTTAAGTTTTGTTTTTGAGTTTGCTCAACTCTGAATTTCTCTGGCACGATTGTAACGCCGCTATGAATGTCAGCTAATGTTGATATTTGTTGACCACAATGTTGAGTTAGCATTGATACGCTAATGGCTACTCTTGTAGCTGTAACAAGCAGCGCCGCTAGCATCAGTTAGCCGCTAGCATCAGCTAGCCGCTAGCATCATTTGAACAAATCATCTTTTATTGTATTCATGCATATTTTATTTTGTGCGGGCAGTACATTTTACATTTTATTTTATTTATTTTTATCCCATTTTTAATTTATTTTATCTTATTGCATCTTACTGTTCTATTGTTTACTACATCTCTTTGTATTGTGTTATGTATTTATTGTTTGTGCAGCACTTTGGAAACCTTGTGTTTGCTAAAATTGTGCTATATAAATAAAGGGGATTGGATTGGATTGGATTGGATCATTTAGCCGCTAGCAGCATTTAGCCGCTAGCATCAGTTAGCCGCTAGCTTTCGCTAATGACCGAATTTCACCGCTTTCCTGCATTTCCCAACAAAGAAATAAGAGTTATCAGAACTATTGTCCCTTGTTGTGAACCCCAACTTAAAGATATAAGTAACAACAACTCACCAACTTGTTTTTGAGCAGACAACTGGCTTCCTTTGTTGTGCTAACTTACATTATTGCCCTAAATGTCAATCATTTATATTTCCAAGTTTTACCAAATTAAATCACTGTTTTAGGCTAAAAAAATACAAGCTGGCTTTTTTGCAGTGTACATGCAAATGCAAATTTTCCCAAACCAACCTAAACATTGACAGTTTAATTGTGTGAAAAATACTGTAACAATATTGTAAAAATTGTTTGAAAAACATTGTAAATAAAATAAGGAACCACTGGAGTAGAAGTATAAATATGCATATAACACAGTTAATGTACTTAGTTACTTTCCAGCACTGGACATATCATTACAGTAGTACCTTAAATTGATGCGATTTCCGATAATGCGCCTTAGCCATCGCTCCATTTTTCTGCAGGGGTATTAAACATAGCATTACACTTCAGCTGGGGTTAAGAATATACATAGATACATACATTAACACTTAAACGGACCCAAAAACTAAAAATATACACTACCGGTCAAAAGTTTTAGAACACCCCAATTTTTCCAGTTTTTTATTGAAATTCAAGCAGTTCAAGTCAAATGAACAGCTTGAAAGGGTCCAAAGGTAAGTGGTGAACTGCCAGAGGTAAATAAAAAAAGGTAAGCTTAACCAAAACTGGAAAATAATGTACATTTCAGAATTATACAAGTAGGCCTTTTTCAGGGAACAAGAAATGGGTTAACAACTTAACTCTATGGAGTCTTGGGCTATTTTGTCCATTTTTGAATTCTTTTCATGTCTTTGTAAGTCATTTTGTGTCTTTTTTTTGTCATTTTGTGTCTTTTTTTAGTCATTTTGTGTCTTTTGGTGTCTTTTTTTGGTCATTTTGTGTCTTTTTTTTGTCATTTTGTGGCTTTTGGTGTCCTTTTTTTTGTAATTTTGTGTCTTTTTTTGGTAATTTTGTGTCTTTTTTAGTCATTTTGTGGCTTTTGGTGTCTTTTTTTGTAATTTTGTGTCTTTTTTTGTAATTTTGTGTCTTTTTTAGTCATTTTGTGTCTTTTGGTGTCTTTTTTTGGTCATTTTGTGTCTTTTTTTAGTCATTTTGTGTCTTTTTTTAGTCCTTTAGTCCATTACATACATCCATCCAGTACATTTCAGAATTATACAAGTAGGCCTTTTTCAGGGAACAAGAAATGGGTTAACAACTTAACTCTATGGAGTCTTGGGCTATTTTGTCCATTTTTTAATTATTTTCATGTCTTTGTAAGTCATTTTGTGTCCTTTTTTTAGTCATTTTGTGTCTTTAGGTGTCTTTTTTGGTCAATTTGTGTCTTTTTTAGTCCTTTAGTCCAACATAAAATGTGATTTTGAATCTTTTTTTTTTACTTTCAAAACACTATCATGCTCAATAAAGAATTTTAAATGTTGCAAATGTGCATTAATTTCAGAGTACACTGAGACATTAAACTGCATCATTTTCAATTAAATTCTGGAAAAGTTGGTGTGTTCTAAAACTTTTGACCGGTAGTGTAGATAAAGAAACTATGTGACTTACAATAATGTCTCCGGCTTTCACGAACTGTATTCGAGGCTGCCAAATCATGATGTCGATGACAGTCACCACGTCAGACAGGATGTCACAAATGACCCAGTAAGGGTTGACGACCTCATTATGGTAAGGGAAGGCCAGCCGGGCGGTGGCAAACCAGATGTTGTAGTTGAACGCCACCGCTACCAAAGCCAGCCACGAAATGTACCGACGATCTGCAGGGAGACGGACATACAGATGTTTGTGTGTTTATGTTAATTTAACCCCAGCTATCCTGCTCACTATGGAAGAATTATCCTATCTTTATTCAAGAGCATAGATTTTCAGTTTGAGAGCATAATTTGTCTTTCTCGTGCTCAGATTTGTTCTCCTCATGCTCACATTTTGCGCTCGCAATCAGATTTCTGCTGCTTTCTTTCAAAATGTGTGCGTGCACTTAACCCATAAGAAGCCAAACCCAGAGCCAGTTATCCATAAAGGAAAGTTATGGTGGATATATCACAGACCAAGTGAACCACGCAGAACATATTTATGATGTGGGTTTTTTTTGGTCATTCTGTGTCTTTTTTTAGTAATTTTGTGGGGGTTTTTGTGTCTTTTTTAAGTAATTTAGTGTTTTTTCTGTCATTTTGTGTCTTTTTTTGGTCATTTTGTGTCTTTTTTTAAGTAATTTAGTGTTTTTTCTGTCATTTTGTGTCTTTTTTGGTCATTTTGTGTCCTTTTTTTGTAATTTTGTGTCTTTTTTGGTCATTTTGTGTCTTTTTAAGTCATTTTGTCTGTCTTTTTTGTGTCTTTTTTAAGTAATTTAGATTTTTTGGTCATTTTGATACTGCCTCCAGCGGCCCCCAGGTAATTTGAGTTTGAGACCCCTGTTCTAGAATATTTAAAGTGTTTGTTACATGGGTTTCACCGTGGGTTCTTATGGGTTAAAAATCACATGCTTGTGCTCACATTTCTTCTTCTTCTTGGACACAAACATTTCGCTTGCACTTTGGATCTGAGCGCGTAGACTTTAGATCTGAGCGCGCACAGGACATATTTGAGTGCGAGCGAAATGTTTGTGTCCAAGAAGAAGAAATGTGAGCACAAGCATGTGATTTTTAACCCATAAGAACCCACGGTGACACCCATGTAACAAACACTTTAAATATTCTAGAACAGGGGTCTCAAACTCAAATTACCTGGGGGCCGCTGGAGGCAGTATCAAAATGACCAAAAAATCTAAATTACTTAAAAAAGACACAAAAAAGACAGACAAAATGACTTAAAAAGACACAAAATGACCAAAAAAGACACAAAATTACAAAAAAAGGACACAAAATGACAGAAAAAAACTAAATTACTTAAAAAAGACACAAAAAAGACACAAAATTACTAAAAAAGAGACACAAAATGACCAAAAAAGACACAAAATTACTAAAAAAGAGACACAAAATGACAGAAAAAACACTAAATTACATGCTTGTGCTCACATTCTTCTTCTTGGACACAAACATTTCGCTCGCACTTTGGATCTGAGCGCGTAGACTTTAGATCTGAGCGCGCACAGGACATATTTGAGTGCGAGCGAAATGTTTGTGTCCAAGAAGAAGAAATGTGAGCACAAGCATGTGATTTTTAACCCATAAGAACCCACGGTGACACTCATGTAACAAACACTTTAAATATTCTAGAACAGGGGTCTCAAACTCAAATTACCTGGGGGCCGCTGGAGGCAGTATCAAAATGACCAAAAAAATCTAAATTACTTAAAAAAGACACAAAAAAGACAGACAAAATGACTGAAAAAGACACAAAATTACCAAAAAAGACACAAAATTACAAAAAAAGGACACAAAATGACAGAAAAAAACTAAATTACTTAAAAAAGACACAAAATTACTAAAAAAAGAGACACAAAATGACCAAAAAAGACACAAAATGACAAAAAAAGAAACAAATTTACTAAAAAAGAGACACAAAATGACCAAAAAAGACACAAAATGACAGAAAAAACACTAAATTACATGCTTGTGCTCACATTTCTTCTTCTTGGACACAAACATTTCGCTCGCACTTTAGATCTGAGCGCGCACAGGACATATTTGAGTGCGAGCGAAATGTTTGTGTCCAAGAAGAAGAAATGTGAGCACAAGCATGTGATTTTTAACCCATAAGAACCCACGGTGACACCCATGTTACAAACACTTTAAATATTCTAGAACAGGGGTCTCAAACTCAAATTACCTGGGGGCCGCTGGAGGCAGTATCAAAATGACCAAAAAATCTAAATTACTTAAAAAAGACACAAAAAAGACAGACAAAATGACTTAAAAAGACACAAAATGACCAAAAAAGACACAAAATTCCAAAAAAAGGACACAAAATGACAGAAAAAAACTAAATTACTTAAAAAAGACACAAAATTACTAAAAAAGAGACACAAAATGACCAAAAAAGACACAAAATTACTAAAAAAGAGACACAAAATGACCAAAAAAGACACAAAATGACAGAAAAAACACTAAATTACTTAAAAAAGACACAAAATGACAAAAAAAAGACAAAAAAAGTCCAAAAAAAGTCCAAAAAAAGACACAAAATGACAGAAAAAACACTAAATTACTTAAAAAAGACACAAAAAACCCCACAAAATTACTAAAAAAAGACACAGAATGACCAAAAAAAACCCACATCATAAATATGATCTGCGTGGTTCACTTGGTCTGTAATATATCCCCCCATAACTTTCCTTTATGGATAACTGGCTCTGGCTTTGGCTTCTTATGGGTTAAGTGCACGCACACATTTTGAAAGAAAGCAGCAGAAATCTGAGTGCGAGCGCAAAATGTGAGCATGAGGAGAACAAATCTGAGCACGAGAAAGACAAATTATGCTCTCAAACTGAAAATCTACGCTCTTGAATAAAAATAGGATAATTCTTCCATAGCTCACACTCTGCAGCTCACCTAGAGGATCCAAGGTGTCCCCCAGGACGCCGTCCATGTGCTTCTCCACTGGTCTGAAGATCACGTCGTACCAGTCGAATAAGATGCTCGGGCTGATCTTTCCTTTCTTCTTGGCCTCCTCCGCCAGCCTCTCTTCCTCTGCTTTCTTCTCGGCCTCCAGCCTTTTCTCCTCATCCTTTTTCTTCTTCTCTTCTGCCTTTTTGGCTGCTTCTTCTGCCTTCTTTTTATCCGCTTCTTCTTTTGCTATACGCTCCTCTTCCTTCAGTCTGATGTAGTCGTCCTTCCTCAGAATAGGTGCTGATACGGCAAAGAGAGCGGTGGAGAGTTAAGTCGCTCTTTGTGAGCTAGTTTTCTGTCTGCGTTTCGTTTTGTCCATACCAAAGTTATAATAGTTTTTTTGTTACAAAACAAAAAAAAACATAACTTTTCAACTTCTGTAGCTACGAACCAGGGTACTTTTCCTTCTAATGATGGTCATCTCAGATAAAGTCAGATCTAATTGATATTATGTACTCTACCTAATTCTTCCACATTCTTTTAAATCTGTCCTCCTCCAGTCTGACCTAAGTGATTATTTCATGAATGTGTCCCAGGATTTTACCCTCGCAGGATCTTTTTATCAGGATCAGGACGTTTTTATCTTTATTCTTTATTTTTTACTTTTACTGGCAAAAACAGTCTTCGACAGTAACCCTTTGAACCAAGTTGTAATTTGTTTGCCCTTTCTACTTGTAAAACTGTTCACCTCACCAAGGTTATAATAGTTTGGGATTTTTCATTAGTTTTAGTTTTAATTTCGTTGTGAATTTTTGTTTTCAAATTCAGTTAGTTTTAGTTAGTTTTTAGAGTGAGTTTTCTAGTTTTAGTTTAGTTTTTATTTTCTGAAAATGCTTAGTTTTAGTTTAGTTTTTATTAGTTTTAGTGTTAGTTTTAGTTTTTTTTGTAATGGGCTATGTGTTGGGTGCCAGATTCAAAGTGGTCATAATAAATTTTGCCTTTATTTCCTTTGGTTTATCATCTCAGCCAAAATAAGGTTATTAACTCTTACAGTTCTGGGTGTTTTGTATTTTGGTTCGAGTGTAAACATCCCAGTCTCAGTAAACATATTCACCATGTGTTGCATGTTCAAATAGAAACACTGAATTATGAATGAAAAAATGAAAACTAAGAACATTTTCACTATAATTTTAGTTAGTTTTAGTTAGTTTTGTAACCACGCAATACAGTTTCAGTTAGTTATCGTTTTTTTAAAAACTCTAGTTTTTATTTTTATTTCAGTTAACGAAAATCTTTTTTCAATTCTAGTTTGCGTTATTTCGTTAGTTTTCGTTAACTATAATAACCTTGGTCCATACTTACTGACAGGTGGGGTGATCTCTGGCGAAGTGGCATAAGGGTCTGTGGCTTTCTCTTTTTCATTTTGCTTCTGCTCTCTTAAGGTTTTGATCACATTGCGGAGCGTGTCATCTGTGTCACGGAAGTAAACAACAGGAGGAGGAGGAGGAGGCTCTTCACTGGAAACAGAACAAAAGCAAATGAGAAGCGTGAATAAAGGAATACAGTAACAAAGGTAACAGACTGGCTCTAAAATCCATGAATGGTTAAAAAAAAGGTTAATTTACCCCATTTATTTAGGTTATATACTTCGTGGATTATTGGTTACCTCTTTAAAATATACTTAGTTGTTTAAAATATACTTGTTTAAAATATACATACTTGTTTAAAATATACATACTTGTTTAAAATATACTTACCTGTTTAAAATATATTTACCTTACCTGTTTAAAATATACTTGCCTTTATTTACCTGTACCTTTTGTTGGTGATTGCTTTTATTTACAATTGTTTATTCTTGTGTTTAAAGGTTTTTCACCTGCACTGAAATGCATTGCACTAACTGCAAAATAAAGAAAGTGAAAGAGTGAAATCCTGAGTCATCAAGTCCTCTCTTCAAGTGTGGAAAGCCATGCAGTGAAAATACACTTGACAACTACCACAATGGGAATGTAATCATTTTTTGTACTTAATGCCAGGGGATTTTCCCCCACAGTGTTGATTATGATGCATTGCATCAAACACTGCAGTACTCCATATATATATAGCATGCATTTGACCCCTTGAGGCATGAACATGAAAAAATGGCTCAATCTGGTGAAAAATATTACTATAATATCATAGACTTATTGTAGGAGCCGAGGATAAACTTAAAAAAGTTGAAAAAACAAAAACAAACTTGTTAACACAGCCACAATCATCACCTTATTTTAATAAGACTAACCATGCTATAAATATAATCAATGAATATACACTACTGGTCAAAAGTTTTAGAACAGCCCAATTTTTCCAGTTTTTTTTATTGAAATTCAAGCAGTTCAAGTCAAATGAACAGCTTGAAAGGGTCCAAAGGTAAGTGGTGAACTGCCAGAGGTAAATAAAAAAAGGTAAGCTGAACCAAAACTGGAAAATAATGTACATTTCAGAATTATACAAGTAGGCCTTTTTCAGGGAAGAAGAAATGGGTTAACAACTTAACTCTATGGAGTCTTGGGCTATTTTGTCCATTTTTTAATTATTTTCATGTCTTTGTAAGTCATTTTGTGCCTTTTTTTGGTCATTTTGTTTCTTTTTTTAGTCATTTTGTGTCTTTTTTTGGTCATTTTATTTCTTTTTTTAGTCATTTTGTGTCTTTTTTTGGTCATTTTGTGTCTTTTTTTTAGTCCTTTAGTCCAACATAAAATGTGATTTTGAATCTTTTTTTTACTTTCAAAACACTATCATGCTCAATAAAGAATTTTAAATGTTGCAAATGTGCATTAATTTCAGAGTACACTGAGACATTAAACTGCATAATTTTCAATTCAATTCTGGAAAAGTTGGTGTGTTCTAAAACTTTTGACCAGTAGTGTAATATAAATAATATCTATCAAAAATCTATCAAATCATTAAATAGTATGTAAGTCATCCGCAAAGAACAAAATTAATTCCTTAAATTAATTCCTACCTGCATGTGAATGCTATCTTTGATCACTCTCAGTCACAAATACCACTAAGCTCCTAATCTCCTTTCCTACTTTAGAAGTCACAGTGTGATCATGGCAGCTGTTACTGCAGCTAACACACAGGACGTCTACTGTACTTATTGTAAGGAAACAGAAACAGTTACAGGACGTCTACTGTACTTATTGTAAGGAAACAGAAACAGTTACAGGATGTCTACTGTACTTATTGTAAGGAAACAGAAACAGAAAGAGGATGTCTACTGTACTTATTGTAAGGAAACAGAAACAGTTACAGGATGTCTACTGTACTTATTGTAAGGAAACAGAAACAGTTACAGGATGTCTACTGTACTTATTGTAAGGAAACAGAAACAGTTACAGGACGTCTACTGTACTTATTGTAAGGAAACAGAAACAGTTACAGGATGTCTACTGTACTTATTGTAAGGAAACAGAAACAGTTACAGGATGTCTACTGTACTTATTGTAAGGAAACAGAAACAGAAACAGGGGAGCAGCTCTGCAGGCCTTGCAGCCAATCAGAGGGTAAACTATCCATCTGTACTATCAGTTCAAAATAGTTTTTTTAAATATTAATACAAGTTTTATTTAGTCTATGATTGTGACAAAAAAAGAAAAAGATTTTAAATTTGCATTAAAAAATGTATTGAAGTCCTGCAAAGAAACTTTTAGAAGCTTGAAATGGCAGCACAGATATATCCAGCCATCACCTATAGCTACTTAACCTCTGCAGGGTAGCAGAGGAGTGGAGCTGCACTTATAGCTATAGCTTAAAGCTATATATAGCTATATAAAGCTATATAGCTTTGCACTGGGTGAGATTTTGGGTGCACACTGCAAAAAAAAGAAATGTTTGGTGAACTCAAAATTTCAAGGCAACAAACTTCGATAAAAGTTTTTAAGTTGGTATTTTAAGTTGGACAATTAAACTAAAGTTTTGTTTTTGAGTTTGCTCAACTCTGAATTCTGATTTTTGTCAACTCAACTGTAAATTGAACTTATCATTTTACATTATAAGTCATAATAACTTTTAATCCTTACTTCTGCTAACTTCTGCAATGTGCTGAATTGGCACGATTGTAACGCCGCTATGAAATGTCAGCTAATGTTGCGACCACAATTTTGAGTTAGCATTGATACGCTAATGGCTACTCTTGTAGCTGTAACAAGCAGTGGCGCTAGCATCAGTTAGCCGCTAGCATCAGTTAGCCGCGAGCATCAGTTAGCCGCTAGCATCAGTTAGCGGCTAGCATCAGTTAGCCGCTAGCTTTCGCTAATGACCGAATTTCCCAACAAAGAAATAAGAGTTATCAGAACTATTGTCCCTTGTTGTGAACCCCAACTTAAAGATATAAGTAACAACAACTCACCAACTTGTTTTTGAGCAGACAACTGGCTTCCTTTGTTGTGCTAACTTACATTATTGCCCTAAATGTCAATACCGGTAATTTATATTTCCAAGTTTTACCAACTTAAATCCACGGAGCCCCTAAAGGGACATGGTGAAAATAAAAAAAAAACTTTGGTATCTCGTGAGCACGAGCTATTTTCTCGTCAGCACGAGATGCATATTGCATGCTGCATGGTGTCTGTAAGAACACCCTCTGCATTTCAGCTGGTTTCTGTATGAAAATGACATTACAGGAGTTAGTTCGGCTATATTTTGTCCTATATGTCCTTATAATGAAGCCCCAGGTCAAAATATAGCCGAACTAACTCCTGTAATGTCATTTTCATACAGAAACCAGCTGAAATGCAGAGGGTGTTCTTACAGACACCATGCAGCATGCAATATGCATCTCGTGCTCACAAGAAAAGTATCTCATGCTCACGAGAAAGTATCTCATGAGCACGAGAAATGTTTCTCGTGCTCACGAGATACCAAAGTTTTTTTTTATTTTCACCATGTCCCTTTAGGGGCTCCGTATAAATCACTGTTTTAGGCCAAAAAATACAAGTGTGCTTTTTTGCAGTGTACTTAACCTCTGCAGGGTAGCAGAGGAGTGGAGCCTCTCACACTTTGCACTGGGTGAGATTTTGGGTGCAGCCAGTATATTGTGTATTCTTACCCCTCAGCCCCCTCTGGATTGGCAGGGGCTGCAGCAGCCGGGGCAGGTGCAGCAGCAGCCGGGGCAGGTGCGGCAGCAGCCGGGGCAGGTGCTGGAGCTGGAAGAAAATACATTACATTACATTTCATGTCATTTAGCTGACGCTTTTGTTCAAAGCGACTTACAATAAGTGCATTTAACCTGAAGGTACTAGACTTAGACCACAGGAATCAAGTAAGTACATAACTTTAAGAGCTAACTGTCATCGCTAAAGGAGTGCTATATGTTAAAGAAGAAAAGAAGAGCAGAAATACAGCAGAACACCACAACACTCGAGTGTGTTAGTGTGATGTAGACCAGGGGAAAAAGGGAAGGACGACCACTAAATCCTCCACTTTATCCTTTGCATTACTCTTTGACTTTTGCAGATTTAAATAAGATGAAATAAAATCTCTTAGAAATATGTGAGGGGAAATTTGGGCTCCAGAATCTGCACCAGATATGCTCTCTGCTAAGTGGAGTGTAAATTCAGATTAAAGTGTAATATTCCAATGACAATAAAGTGCAGTATTTTTTCATGATTTCTAATAAAAATCCAACAAAACAACAGCTTAAAACATACCTCTAAACCACTGTAATAATATGTCAACCACAAATGAGACTTGTATACAAATGTGGGAAATAAAAAAAGCCATCACTTGTTAGAAGAGAGAAGAACAACCTAGATTAAAGTGAACTTTCTGAAGTGTATGAACAACATGTACATTTCTAAGTTCTGGTGCATTTATTTTAGTTGGAGAAGACAGAGATAGTAATGTGAAAAGTACATTGTTTTTATCTGAAATCAAATAATCAGCAGATTAAAGGCTTAAATATAATTTTTAAGATAACATAACTCCTTTTATCTCTGATCCGAAAGACGAGCAGTCGGATGACTTTGTGATCGAAACAACAGATATTCACCTGGTTTTGGCTCGTCCTTCGTGGGTTCTTCTTTCTTTTCTTCATCCTTTTTCTCCTCCTCTTTCTTTTCCTCTTCTTTCTTCACCTCTTCTTTCTTCTCCTCCTCGTTCTTTGGTTGTTCTTTTTCATCCTCCTTTTTAGCCGGCTTTTCCTCCTATAAATAAACAATAATGGGAACAGTGTGCAGACAAAGGAACCAGCCCGACTTTCGGCTCCAAACTCCTCTATTTTAATTGCATCGAGCATCCTGTGGATCCAAAAATGTCATCATGCTAAATAGTCCGGCGGTTTAGGACCAGATTTGGGAAGAAAGGGGACACGTCGGACAAAAGCACCACATTTTTTCCACATGCTCTCTATCACTATAGGTTTCAATTTTTGGTAGGAGCCACTTCATCAAGATTGCAGATCGGAGATGGCAGCCATATAAAATCTATGAGAACCAGTATATCTTCTAAGCCACTTAGAAGGTCAATCTTGGTGTCAAAATATACATTTTCTGGGTCAAAGAATAATTTAAAGCTACTGATAATATCACTAGATGATCAAATAGATATGTTCATTTTGGCCATGTATTTACATAATTATTAGATTCCAAACATTTTCAGCTCAGGATTCTCTGCTGCAGCACTTGAAGCGAGTTGCCTACCAGTCTGGGTGAAAATG